>NC_091957.1:41664940-41887440 GCF_031021105.1 Erythrolamprus reginae
CCATTTTCGGCTGTGACAGCCTCCTGCAACCCTCTGCCAGCAAAAATGGAGTTCAGGAGGACCACAAATGGCTCTCACAAGCTCCATTTTTGCTGGCAGAGGCACCATGGATCAAGTCTTCGCTGTTTCCAAGGCGGCCCCATGGGCCAGCTCTACGCACTCTGCGGGCCAGATCTAAGCACCCTATAGGCCAGATCTAAGCACCCTATAGGCCAGATCTAAGCACCCCATGGACCAGCTCTAAGCTCCCTGCAGATCAGATCTAAGCATCTTTCAGACAAGATCTAAGCATCCAAGGGAACAGATCTAAGCACCCCGCAGACCAGATCTAAGCACCTGCAGGCGAGATCTAATTACCCTATGGGCCCCTGGGTCGTGAGTTTGACACCCCTGTTGTATAGCTTCCATGTATATCTAGATTGAGTCTTAGGCAATAACCATAATGAAAGGTGACTTAAGTCTGATGTATGAACATGATGTACAATACTGGTGATTTGCCATCAGATTGGTATTAACTCTTAGCAACCCCATAGATTTTCTCCGTGGATCTGGCCCCAACTTGGTCCATCCCCACTGCAATAGTGGCCCATTTTCCTTGCTGTTAGTTTTCCACTTCTTCTCTTTCCTTACAGCTTTCCCAGCCCTCTCTAGAGCATTGGTTCTCAACCTGGGGGTCAGGACCCCTTTGGGGATTGAACTCCCATTTCACAGGGGTCGCCTAAGATCATGAGAAAAGACAAATTTCCCATGGTGATAAGAACTAAAGCTTCTATTCTGGCGCCTTAAAACATATTTTTAGAATCCGACCAATCAGGCATTTACAGTGGGGGTGTCCCTCTAACCTTCCTGCCAATCAGCTTAAAGCTCTGTTGGGAAAATTGGCACTAGACTTATGGTTGGGGGTCACCACAACGTGAGGAACTGTATTAAGGGGTCACGGCATTAGAAAGGTGGAGAACCACTGCTCTATAGAGGCATAATATGTGCTAAGTAGTATAGCATGAATCAGAACTTTGGTGCTTAAAGTAAGAACTCTGGATTGCTGATAAAGGAGAATATTTGTAGCTCAGGGTTGAAATGAAGGGTCCTTGTTGGCTGTTTACTTGCAGACATTTCATTACCCATACTAGGTAACACCATCAGTGCTAGTAAGGAATGGGGTTGAGAGCAACCTTGTTTGGTAATGAAACATCTGCAAGAAAATTGTGACGCTCAGAGCGTATCAAGGACCCCTCAATTCTGGATTGATTACGTCAATGATCCCTTGGACTTCTTGGTTGTCCTTGGTTTCCTCAACAGTCTTCTCTAACACCAAAGTTCAAAAGCTTCATTATTCTTTCTATCTATAATTATATATAATTTATTTCTATATATAATTATTCTTTCTCTATAACTGTCTGGTTTGGTTCTGCAACCCAACAAGACTGACACAGACTTCAGAGGATAATCAGAACTCCAGAAAAAGCAATTGCTGCCAATCTGCCTTCCATTGAGGACCTGCACAAGTCAAAAAGAGGGCAGTGAAAATATTTACTGACCCCTCGCATCCTGGACATAAACTGTTTCAACTCCTACCCTTAAAATGTCACTACAGAGCACTGCACACCAAGACAACTAGACACAAGAATAGTTTTTTCCTGAACGTCATCACTCTACTAAACAAATAATTCCCTCAACACTGTCAAACTTTTTACTAAGTCTGCACTTCTATTTCTTCTAGTTTTTTCTCATCATTCCTATCACCCTTTTCCTCCCACTTAGGACTGTATGACTGTAACTTGTTGCCTGTATCCTAAGATTTTTATTAATATTGATTGTTTCTTCATTGCTTATTTGACCCCTATGACAATCATTAAGTGTTGAACCACATGATTCTTGACAAATCTATATTTTATTTTATGTACACTGAGAGCATATGCACCAAACAAATTCCTTGTGTGTCCAATCACACTTGGTCAATATAGAATTCTATTCTATTCTATTATATTCTATTCTATTGTTTATTTAAAGTCCATCTATAATAGGATGAACATTCGGAATTATTTCAAGGTGATCAGCATCTAGGGACTGTAGCCCAATGAGAATTGTGAAAATACAAATGTATACAGATTTGTATACAGATATACAAATGCAAATGCATTAAGCTAAGCTTTAAAGGAATTAGGTTTTCCCAGCTGGCAAAGTCATCCAAAGCTGTTTCTTTTTGGCTGGGGTGGGTTTTTGCAGCAAGCCCTCCGCGAATACACTCTGAAGTGCCGTTCCCTGGAAGAACAGCTGCTGTCTCTCCGTCACAACGACAGCGAGCGGGAATTCCGGCTGAAGGACCTGGAATACAGCAAACGAGCCTTGGAGCAGGAAATCCAGAATTTGAGACTCCAGGTAAGAAGGATAGAATCAAGATCACGCAAAGTGTTAAACCTCCTTACAAGGCCTTGGTAAGGCCACACTTGGAATACTGCATTTGGTTTTGGTCGCCACGATGCAAAAAGGATGTTGAGACTCTAGAAAGAGTGCAGAGAAGAGCAGCAAAGATGATTAGGGGACTGGAGGCTAAAACACATGAAGGACGGTTGCAGGAACTGGGCATGGCTAGTTTCATGAAAAGAAGGATCGGGGAGACATGATAGCAGTGTTCCAATATCTCAGGGATTGCCAGAAAGAAGAGGAAGTCCAACTATTCTCCAAAGCACCTAAGGATAGAACAAGAAGCAATGGGTGGAAACTAAACAAGGAGAGAAGCAACTTAAAACTAAGGAGAAATCTCCTGACACTTAGTACAATTTATCAGTGGAACAGCTTGCCTCCAGAGGTTGTAAATGCTCTAACACTAGAAGTTTTTAAGAAGATGTTGGATAACCATCTGTCTGAAGTAGTGTAGGGTTTCCTGCCTAAGCAGGGGGTGGGACTAGAAGACCTCCAAGGTCCCTTCCAATTCTGTTGTTGTTGTTGTTGTTGTTGTTGTTGTTATTATTAAAACTCTCCAACTCTCCTCTTTCCTTTGGTTAGTTGATGTTTAGAATTCCAAGGGCTACCCTTGAAAAGGGTGGAGCATCCCCTTAAAAAAAAAGGCCGATGACCATCCCCTGTGCCAGTGGTCTCCTTTGAGGGCTGCTTTCTATTCTTGCCAAGTCTTGCTTGGATCCAGAAGCAGCATTGTAACAGGAAATTAGATACAATGGCCATACATTTGCAGTCATGTTGCATATTGGGGGCTGCGCTGTGAAAAAGCAAGTTGGGAATGGAACATACATGAGCATCAATTTTAGTGCGTTTAATTTGAATTGTGATTCAATCAACTGGATCCCTATTGA
Organism: Erythrolamprus reginae; assembly: GCF_031021105.1. Lineage (NCBI taxonomy): Eukaryota > Metazoa > Chordata > Lepidosauria > Squamata > Dipsadidae > Erythrolamprus > Erythrolamprus reginae. The sequence goes on from NC_091957.1 coordinate 41,668,252, forward strand.
AAAAAGATACAATCTTCAAAGAGGGACAGCATATAAATCCAAATAAATAAATAAGTAGGTAGGTAAGTAAGTAAGTAAGTAAGTAAGTAAGTAAGTAAGTAAGTAAGTAAGTAAGTAAGTAAGTAAGTAAGTAAGTAAGTGAAGACTTTGGCCAGTGGTAGTTAGTTAGCATAAACTGGACTCGGGAAGGGAAGAGAAAGGAGGGAAGAAAGAGAGAGAAAGAAAAAAGAAGGAAAAGAAAAATAGACACAGAGATAGAGAGATAAAGGGAAGAGAGAAAGAGAAAGAAAAAAAGAAAGGAAAGTAAATGAAAGAAGGTAAAAGAAGGAAGAAAAGAAAGAAAGAAAGAAGAAGATGAACAAAAGGAAGGAAGGAAGAAAAGGGAAGGGAGAGAAAGGAATGAAAGAATAAGAAAGAAAGAAAGAAAGAAAGAAAGAAAGAAAGAAAGAAAGAAGGATCCAGATTATAAATATCTCATTATGTTGAGGTTGCTTCAAAGAACTATTAGCGAGGGATTTTTTATTGCAGAAACTAAAATATTTTTCCTTTGTTCAGGCTTCCACCAACCCTCTGGGCCAGACCACCACAGATGAACTTTCCAGCCGCTACGTAGAGATGATCAACCAACTCCGAGAGGATAAAGACCGAGAGATCCGCAGTCTGCGGGTAAGTTGGCTTCCTTATCAAGGAGGCCTTACTGATTGACTCTCTGTTAAGCCATTCCTGTTTTGTAGAGCTGGGCCCTCTACAGATGTTGACACCTGTTTGGCCTCGTCTGGCCTGGAACCTAGCTGGGTTAAGATTGTTGAACAGTGAACCAAGTGGACATCCCAGAAGTGTAGACTAGCTTAGGGCATTTCAATAGAAGATAGTGGCAAACAAGTCCTACGCTGTTATCAGGAAAACTGAAAAGTGATATCCATCAGTGATCCAACTTCACTCAAAGGCATGGGAGTGACATAATGTTCCAGTATCTCAGGTGTTGCCACAAAGAAGAGGGAGTCAACTTATTCCCCAAAGCACCTGAAAACTGAACAAGAAGCAATGGGTGGAAACTAATCAAGGACAGAGGCAACCTTGGGCGTCCTCCTCGATCCACAGCTCACATTAGAGAACCATCTTTCAGCTGTGGCGAGGGGGGCGTTTGCCCAGGTTCGCCTGGTGCACCAGTTGTGGCCCTATCTGGACCGGGACTCACTGCTCACAGTCACTCATGCCCTCATCACATCGAGGTTCGACTACTGCAATGCTCTGTACATGGGGCTACCTTTGAAAAGTGTTCGGAAACTTCAGATCGTACAGAATGCAGCTGCGAGAGCAGTCATGGGCTTCCCTAGGTATGCCCATGTTTCACCAACACTCTGCAGTCTGCATTGGTTGCCGATCAATTACCGGTCATAATTCAAAGTGTTGGTTATGACCTTTAAAGCCCTTCATGGCATTGGACCAGAATATCTCTGGGTCCGCCTTCTGCCGCACGAATCCCAGCGACCGATTAGGTCCCACAGAGTGGGTCTTCTCCGGGTCCCGTCAACTAAACAATGTCGGTTGGCGGGCCCCAGGGGAAGAGCCTTCTCTGTGGCGGCCCCGACTCTCTGGAACCAGCTCCCCCCAGAGATTAGAACTGCCCCTACTCTCCTTGCCTTTCATAAGCTCCTTACAACCCACCTTTGTCGTCAGGCATGGGGAAACTGAGACATCTCCCCCGGGCATATACAATTTATGCATGGTATGTTTGTATGTATGTTTGCTTAGTAAATGGTTTTTTAAAAATATTTTAAATTATAATTATTAGATTTGTCATGAGCTGTTTTGTTTTGTTGTGAGCCTCCCCGAGTCTGCGGAGAGGGGCGGCATACAAATCTAAATACAGTGTTCCCTCGATTTTCGCGGGGGTTACGTTCCAAGACCTCCCGCGAAAGTCGATTTTCCGTGAAGTAGCGGTGCGGAAGTAAAAACACCATTTTTGGCTATGGACAGCCAAAAACTACCCCCACGCACCCTTTTTCAAGGCAGCGCAAGGAGCCGGGCTTGAAATTAGGGCAGGGAGCGACGAAAGTGCGGAGGTCGGCAAAGATTGCTTTGAATGTCGGCTGCCCCTGCCCCCCCAGCGCCTCCGGCCCCCTTGCTGCTACCGCCCGCCCGCCCGATCCACCCCTCTCACTGGCTTTCTTCGGACACGGGTCCTCCTGCAGCAGCGCTGGCGGCTACGGCTTCTCATCCTCCTCATTCGGCCGGTAGCCACTCTGAGCACTTTGAGAATGCCTGCCTCGCCCCTCTCACAGTCCCTTAGCTGAGAGCACTTTCGTCCCAGCTATCAGTGAGGGGGCTGCAGGAGAGGTGGGGGCAGGCGTTCTCACAGAGAGGGAGAGGGAGAAAGAGAGAGAGAGCAAGAGGGGGGAGAGTGGAAGGTAGAGAGAGAGAAAAAAATGATAGAAAAGGGGAGAAAAAAAGAGAAATGAGAAAATGATTGAAGCAGAGAATGATTGAAGCAGGAAAGAAAGAGAAAGAGAGAGAGAAGTGACTCTTGGTGATGACGTATGACGTCATCGGGTGGGAAAAACCGTGGTATAGAAAAAAAACCGCGGAGTGTTTTTTAATTAATATTTTTTGAAAAACCGTGGTACTGTATAGCGTTTCGCGAAGTTTGAACCCGCGAAAATCGAGGGATCACTGTAATTAAATAAATAAATAAATAAACCTACAAACAAGGAGAAATCTCCTGACAGTGAGAACAATTAAACAATGGAATGACTTTCCTCCAGAAGTTGTGAGTACTCCACCACTGGAGGTTGAGTAGAGTAGAGTAGAATAGACTTAGACTTGATTTGAATTCTTTATTGGCCAAATGTGATTGGACACACAAGGAATTAGTTTTAGGTGTATATACTCTCAGTGTACATAAGGAGAATAAAATGCATTCATCAAGAATAAAAAGACACAACGCTTAATGATAGTCAGGGTTACTAATAAGCTATCAAACTGTATCAAATAAAAACAATATAAATCGAAAGATACAGGCTACATTGTTATAGTCATAAGTGAGAAGAGATAGAAGTAGATGTTAAACAGAGTGATGGCATTTGGGGAGGGTGGGAAATGTCCTTGTGTCTAGTTGTTTTGGTGTGCTGTGCCCTATAGTCATTGAATTGGTCTAGGGTTTCCATCTTGAGCTGGGGTTTGGACTAGAAGACCTCCAAGATCCGTTCCAACCCTGTTATTCTCTGATATTTCGATAGGGCGGAGCACTTGTTGATATGAGCTTTGTTGTTTCTGTAGAGCTCCTTGTCCGAATTCCAGAAGGATTTCTCAAGAAAGCAAGGAAGCGACACTGACCTCCAGATAAGACTCCAAGATTTGATGCTCAAGTTAGAAGACAGGGAGGCTTGCATCAAACGACAGGAAGACGTAAGTAACGGAGGGTTGGGGCAGATTCTTGACTCGATCCTTAATGAAGGAACCATTAAGGAAAAGTCACATCCCGGCTGAGACTAGCAAGGCTGTATATAAAAGCCAGCAAAACCTCACACCCCCTTTCACTGATGGTGTTACCTAGCTTGGTAATGAAACGTCTACAAGGAAAATAAGATCAGGAAACACCAAGAACTCGACTCTCAGTCTCAGTTTTCTCCTGGAATGGTGTCTGTTCTGTTTGACGGATAAATTATTTATTATAAAGCAAACACACACGTTGGAAACATGGATCGAAGCAAAGGGATAGTTTGAACACAGTTTTTCAAGAAATCATTTAAGTCTAAAGCATTTTCAAGCTGGCAGATAAGGCTCAGGGAATCACACCAAACTAAAAGCAAAATCTTCACTAATTAGAGATGTCTGGTTTTCTTGTTACTTTACTCACTGTTCGGAACTAAAAGATCTACTGTAAAAAACGGAACTGAGATTCAGAAATGTTGGAGCATTCTCTCAGAGCACCGTCTTCAAGCTTGCCACACCTCTTTTCCCAGCAGCCTGTTCTAAATATTATGCCAGGGGTAGAAATATTCAATGTCTAGATCTCTAGCTATAGAGATATTCATGTCTTTCTTTCATTCTCCTAACACTAGCGTCTAATACAGTGGTACATCTACTTACGATCTTAATTCGTTCCAGTTCTTAAGTAGAAAAGTTTGTAAGAAGAAGCAATTTTTCCCATACGAATCAATGTAAAAGCAAATAATGCGTGCGATTGGGGAAACCACAGGGAGGGTGGAGGCCCTGTTTCCTTCCAGGAGATTCCTAGAGAGGCCCCATGGAGGCTTCTCCTTGCCTTTTCCGGCCCTGTTTCCTCCCAGGAGATTCCTAGAGAGGCCCCACAGAGGCTTCTCACTGCCTTTTCCCACCCTGTTTCCTCCCAGGAGATTCCTAGAGAGGCCCCACAGAGGCTTCTCCCTGCCTTTTCCCGCCCTGTTTCCTCCCAGGAGATTCTTAGAGAGGCCCCACGGAGGCTTCTCCCTGCCTTTTCCGGTTACAGTTTCGGAGGCTCGGGTTTGTAAGTGGAAAATGTTCTTGGGAAGAGGCAAAAAAAATCTTAAAACCCGGTTCTTATCTAGAAAAGTTAGTAAGTAGAGGCGTTCTTAGGTAGAGGTACCACTGTATAGGGTCCTCAACGTCCTCCTCCAATATTGCCCTAACTGTGTGTGTGTGTGTTTCTACAGTCTCTGGTGGTTCCCCAGGTTCCAACTCTCCTTCACTCTCACTCTCAGATTCAGATGGCAAGAACACTGGTCTGCGATGCCAGTATTCTTCCACCTCCTGGTCCTCGAAATCTGTAAACAGCTGATCCGGACATGGACCACTCACAACAGTGTCCTTTAGAATTTCATTATAGTCAGTGTTTAATTTACATCTCCTTTCCTATTTTCAGCAAACTTAAATAGCATTAGGAAGATTTGGCACTGTCAAAGGAGAACCACAGAGTATCAAATGTTGAATAGTCTATAAGGGATGATGTCTTTTTGCCTGAAATGTTTTTTTTTAATCTTTTAGGAACTCTTCAGATTGAGGCAAGAAAAATTAACCATCAACCCATCCCAAGGAATCACAAAAACCATCATCACAAAAAAGTAATGCTATTATGAGCAACTGGTTGTTTCTGTTTCTGAAAAGGTGTATTTATTTTTTGGGTACCAATATTTCTGTCCTGAATCAGCAGCCACAAGCCATCAGACTTAAAAAGAAATACATCACCAAACAGCAAAAGCTAAAACTTATTGAAAAAAGTACAGTTACTGAGAATAAAATCTACAGAATGTATTTCTTTTTTTAAAAAAAATGTAATTAAAAACTGCAGTAATTCCCTCTGGCAGGGTTTAATTTAGCTAAGATTTGCAATTACATTTCGTAGGAGAGGTTGAGATAGAAAAGGTTTCACCACTTTTTATCACAGTTAACATTAAATTTGGTCTCCCGATCCGCTGGAGAAAATCAAAATTATAAAAAAATCAAAAGAAAAAAAATAGAAACAATGCAGGAATGTTTATGCCATATGTAGCCTTCCATTTCTTCTAAAAGTAGATAAATAAAATTATATTCCATCAGACATAACTCAGCTGGAATAGTTTGATTTTTTTAAAAATAGGGTGGGGTAGAATCCTTGTACAAACTTTGTCTATGTGTGTGTGAGAGAGAGTGACTCAGTCTTTGACTAGTCGCTGCAGTATTTTTGGCAAGGATTTGGAAGCTGTGTGTCATTGCCTGCTTTCTAGGGCTGAGAGAGAATGACTGGATCAAAGTCACCCAGGCTTTGTGCCGAAGAAGTTACCGCCACCCAGTTTCTAGCCTGATGCCCAAACCGCTAACCCTTAGCTGGCTTCCAATCTAGTTGTGTCAATTGTTGCAATAGACGGGTTATAACCCTGCTTTGAAGTATGAGAACCCAAAAAAAAATCACCAAAATCTCTCACGCGCATCCCCTTGCGAGATTTTGCTTCCTGCGCAGAAGGAAAATCTTGCTGGGACACACACACAGGCATGCAAGACAACCGAAGCTATGCGCACAATGCACTGGTAGCAGCGGTAACTGGAATAGGCCCCTGAATGGAACAGAAGTCGCCTTCAGAAGTTGTGGGAGCTTCATCACTGGAGGCTTTCAAGAAGAAACTGGACTGCATTGGAATAGGCTGGGTCTCCTGCTTGGGCGGGGGGTTAGACTAGATGACCTACAGGGCCCCTTCCAACTCCGATTCATCCATTAACCCATCTGGAACCGCCTTCTACCGCACGAATCCCAGCGGCCGATAAGGTCCCACAGAGTTGGCCTTCTCCGGGTCCCGTCGACCAAACAAGGCCGTTTGGCGGGCCCCAGGGGAAGAGCCTTCTCTGTGGCGGCCCCGGCCCTCTGGAATCAACTCCCCCCAGAGATTAGAACAGCCCCCATCCTCTTTGTCTTTCTCAAATTACTCAAGACCCACCTTTGTCGCCAGGCATGGGGGAGTTAGGATATTCCTTCCCCTAGGCCATTACAAGTTATGCATGGTATGTTTGTGTGTATGTTTGGTTTTTATAATAAGGGCTTTTAGTTGTTTTATTAAATTGGATTGTTACATGTTGTTTATTATCATTGTTGTTAGCCGCCCCGAGTCTGCGGAGAGGGGCGGCATACAAATCCAATAAATAAATAAATTAGTCATTGTTGATGTCTTACTTCTCCTCGCTTTTCTCCCCCCAGATACAGGAATCATTATCCTATCCTGGGCCTCCTGTCAGATGACTACAATACTACGTCATCCAATGTTGGGGAAACCCAGACGATTGTGATTGAAAAAACCGGAGAGAGCTGGCAGAAGGTAAACTTCCCCTGGCAGAAGGTCTGCCGCATACCGTTAAGTGGTGCAGGAGCTTCAGGATCTGAACCTTAGGATTTGAAAAGAGGGGAGGTCGTGGGAACACAGTAACCAAATCCGAACTGCAGGCAGCCTTTGTTCTGTCTAATTGAGAAGCCCCCCAAGAAATGCCCCCCCCAACTGAAACACGCATATAAAGATTTCCAGAATATATTTTAAAAATGTTCATAGCAGAAATAATGAACTGCATAAATAGATACCAGCGAACACTCAGAAGCATTCCAAGACTCATTACTGGCTTCTTATCACAGTCTCAGACCAGAAGCCAAAAACTCATTAAGATGTTTCTTTGATGCAGTCTTTTAATCACCATAACTCACAGTGTCTTGGCAGGAATCCTGGAGAGGCAAATTGCAGCTTCTAATATTTAATTCTAGCAGAAATAGTTCTCAGTCACAATATCTAAACCATGTCCCTTTTGTCGAATGTGGACGTTCACAAATACTGTAGTTCATCACGAAACACCTTCTTATATAGTCACAAGGCGTGGCCAAGTGTTCTATAGAGCAATTCACACATAGATCTCTTCCATTTCAAATAATCCTGCCTGCTAATAGTCCTGCGCACCTTTGCATAGAGAAGAGGCATTTCCTCTTCTCCCGAGTCACTCATGGCCACCTCTGGAGGTGCAACAGTCCTCTGACTCCATATCCTCTTATCAGACCTGGGTGCCAAATACACTGGCCTAGGATACCAAAACACACCCATCTCTCGATGCTCAGAATCCGTGATAAGCTGAGCAGGACGCAGACAGGCCACAACAGCCTCCGACTTACAACCGTTCATTTAGAAACCATTCAGAGTTACAGTGGTAGTAACTCTGAATGGTGTTTAGGATTGGTCCTCACAGATACGACCATCGCGGCCTTTTTCAGGATCGCATGCTAAATATTCGGGTGCTTACAACTGGCGTTTATTTACAATTGCTGCAGAATCCCAGGGCCACGCGGCCGCCATTTGCGAGCATCCCAGAGGGCGTCCGACAAGAGAGTCAATGAAGGGGGGAGCTAGATTCATTTAATGACTTGTTCTGCCGGGCTCTCTGGTAGGAGCCTCCCGAAAATTCAAGGGTACAAATTTCAGACACACACACGTTTGAAAATTCAAAACAATGTTCTTTATCCCAAAAGTTAAAATAAACTAAGCACTCTTTTTGTATTGCAAAGAGCACTCTTCCCAAAACAACCGGGTAGTCTGTACAATTTCCCTTAATCAGTCTTTAAGTACTTAGCTTGCAGTTGTGAAGAAACTTCACACCTCTTCTTCCACAAAGTGAAACACCCACACACTTTGCTCTGCGTTGGTTTCAAAAATCAACAAACAAAGTGAAGGCACAATTCCTGAAGAATTGCAATCAGATACTCTTCCATAACGGCCAAACCCACACGCTGCTGTTTATAGCAGCAGCCCTAATTACTGGAGTCCCACCCAAACACAGGTGGCCTCTCTTATCTCCTGTAATATGTCCTTACTTGGTCTCTTCTACTCATAATTCTGCGCTTGTGTGTGTCCAAGACGTCTTCATCCGAATCAATGGAAGATAATGGAGATTGACTGCCTGGGCTGTGTGCCAAGCCCCCCTCTTACAAGTCACTCCCACCTTCTTCTTTGTCCGAGGAAACTAAACACTGAACTGACTCTGTCAGCAATAACACAGGCCTATGCCATGTTGAAGTTTCCCCTGCATCCACCTCCACATTCCCTGGGGCAGGACCTGGGCCAGAGCCAACCACAACATGACTACACAATTTGTTTAACTGATTCACTTGACAATTGTGTGTGTGTGTGTGGGAGTCTTGAATAGAGCACCGGATTCAAAATCCCTTATCAAACGTTTGCTTAAGCAATAGGAATTCTGGTCTCCAAATTGTGGTCATATGACGAGGACTACCTTGACTACCCATACCTGACTACTTCTGCAGATAGTCCTCGACTTACAATGGGTTGTTTAGTGTGATATAGTGTGTGTGTGTGCGCCCACAGCCAAAACCCAATGTCCTCCCCCCCCCATGCATTCATTCATTCATTCATTCATTCATTTATTTATTGGATTTGTATGCTGCCCCTCTCCGTAGACTCGGGGCGGCTTGCACCCAATGGGGCGGCTTGTACCCAACCCTTGCTCTGATCCCCCATGCATGCTCACAACCCCTCACACTGCCCCGCCCCCTTGTGTGAGGACAGGGCTTACTGAAGCCTCCGGTCTTCCGGAAGGCCCATTGGGCTACTTTTCACTCTCCAAGGTTCAGGAAATCCTGAACGCTTGGGACAGTGAAAAATTGCCAAAGGGGCCAACCAGAAGTTTGGAAAAGAGCTTCCAGGTGGCCGGTTGCCCATTTTTCGCCATCCCCAGGCTTCAGGGGGCTTTCCTGAAGCCCGAGGAGAATGAAAACAGCCAAAAAAAGACCGAAAATCCAGTGGCCAGCATTCGCATGCATGCTGGAGCTGACTTATGGCAATGCCTTGCAAGCCCTCAGATATGGCTTCGTGTCACCTGTGGCATGTGTGCCATAGGTCCACCATCACTGGTCTAAGGCAATGGTGGGATACCATTATTACAGGTTAGTTAGGTGTTCTGTCAGGCTCTCTGGTAGAATCCTCCCAAACATTCACAGGTACAAATTTCAGACACACACACACGTTTGAAAATTCAAAACAATGTTCTTTACAATGAAAATTCACTTAAACCAAGCCCTCTTTTGGTATAGCAAAGAGCACTGGTCTCCAAACAAACTGGTAATTTGTACAAGTCCCTTATCAGTTCTGTGATACTTAGCTTGCAGCTGTGAGGCAATTCACAGTCCTCCTTCTTTCACAAAGTGAAACACACTTTGCCCTGGTTTAGTTTCAAAGTGGGGAAAAATCAGAACACAAAAGGTCAAAGTCAGTAAAGCAGTCAGGAAACACAACGATCAGATAATCCTCTACAATGGCCAAACCCACAGGCTGCTATTTCTAGCAGCCTCACTAATTACCACAGCCCCACCCAACCACAGGTGGCCTCATTTTCTTTGATAATAATCTCTCAGTTGCTGTTGCCTATGCATCGCTCTCCGCATGTGTGGCTGTATCATTAACTCTTGTTCTGAATCCAAGGAGGAGCTAGATAATTGATCTCCTTCTGAGCTGTCTGCCCCACTCTCCTTCTCCCTGTCACTCATGTCTTCTTGGTCAGAGGAGCCTTCATCAGCAGATTCCACCGGGGGCAAAACAGGCCTGCAGCATGTGGATGTCTCCCCCACATCCACAGTCCTTGGGGCAGGAGCTGGGCCAGAGCTAACCACAACAGTAAGGAGACCTCTAAATTTTACTAATTGCTATTTGGTTTTGAAGGCCAACTCCTTACATCAGAGCTAGACAAAACCCAAAACGTTTGGGATAAATAGTAATGCATCAGTAATCAACAGAGATGGAGATGAATAACATGTCCTATTCTCCCCTCCTGCCAACAGGAATCGTTCACTTCTGATTAAAGTTTTGCCGGCTTCTTTCGAGAATGAGCAGATCTGTTGGACAAGTTGTGGCTGAATCCAAAGAACCTGCATCAGAACAAATATTGCTGTGTTATTGTTTTGCTTGCCCTCCGCCCCCATGTAATGCTTAAAAGCCTGAGATAATTCTGGATCAGTCAGGGTTGGAAGGGGTTGTGAAGGCACACGCTAGCAAAGGCAGCATTTGTACTTGTTATTTGCAGCAGTGGGCTTCTACTTTCGAATTTAATTGGTCAACTGAAGCAACGTATGGGGGTCAGGAAGGGGTGTGGGCTGGGGGATTCAGAAATCACATTTATGGTAGCTATGCTTCCGTCTTCTCCGTTTTTATTCCAGGGATTTGAGAAACTATCAGATACCTGCCTGACGTTTCAGTTTGCAGAGTTTAATAATTACGGAATAAATGTTTGGGGATTTTTTTTACTTTATTGGAAAACCTCAGTATGTTACCAATATTATCTGGGAATTGGTAGAGATTCTCGGATCATGGTTGTCCCAAAGGTGCTTTTTTCAGGAGGTAACTGGGTTTTCTTCTTTTTTCTTTGAAGGTGTTTCGCTTCTCATCTAAGAAGCTTATTCCTTGCAGACAACTGATAATTTGCATCCTTTTATAGGCTTGTTGAGGTCGCTTGGAGATTTATCTGTGTCTTCAAGGTCACCTGAGAAGTAATAATTTAATAATAATAATTTATTGGATTTGTATGCTGCCCCTCTCCGTAGACTCGGGGCGGCTAACAACAATAATAAAAACAGCATGTGACAATCCAATAATAAAACAGCTAAAAACCCTTATAATAAAACCAAACATACACACAAACATACCATGCATAACTTGTAATGGCCTAGGGGGAAGGAATATCTCAACTCCCCCATGCCTGGCGGTATAAATGAGTCTTGAGTAGTTTACGAAAGACAGGGAGGGTGGGGGCAATTCTAATCTCCGGGGGGAGTTGGTTCCAGAGGGCTGGGGCTGCCACAGAGAAGGCTCTTCCCCTGGGGCCCGCCAGTCGACATTGTTTAGTTGACGGGACCCGGAGAAGGCCAACTCTGTGGGACCTTATCAGTCGCTGGGATTCGTGCGGTAGAAGGCGGTTCCGGAGGTAATCTGGTCCAATGCCATGTAGGGCTTTAAAGGTCATGACCAACACTTTGAATTGTGACCGGAAACTGATCGGCAGCCAATGCAAGCCAAGGAGTGTTTTGAAGAACCATGGGCTTCTCATCAAGTATTCTTGGTTCCTGTAGTCTGCAATTTTTTCTCTGGAAATCCATTCCTACTTACACACCATTCAAAGGGTGTTCACCCCAAATTGTAAAGCTACAGACCAAAATCCCCACTGCTAAGCAAGACAGACTTTTAGCTACACAATTTGGTGTCCTACACAATGGAGGTAGGAATGGATTTCCAGAGGAAAAAATGCAGACCACAGGAACCAGGATTACTACTCAGGTGACCAGGAGGGCACAGATAAACCTCCAAGTGGCCTCAACAATGGATGCAAATGATCAACTGTCTGCAAGGAGTATAAATCCTTCCATTCATCACTATCCTGCCAGAACTGAAGAAGCTCCTTGGATGAGAAGCAAAACCTCTTCACAGAAAAAACAAGGAAGTCCAGTTGCCTCTTGAAAATGCACCTTTGGATTTATCTGGGGATGCTAAGATTGCTTCCACCACAGCCTATTAATGATAGTAGTCAAAAGTTATTTGACAAGTAGTATACTTTTCTTTAACATGTATTTTCTCACTAGCAATTTTCTGTCCTTTTGGAACAGACGGACTTAGTACCTTTAGTTAAAATACCTAATCGGTAGAATTTGGGTGTAGGGTTGGCTTTTGATATTGCTGTAGTTACTCTGCGGTGGGCGGTGGGTCAAATCTTGAACAGACAAGCTTGGACCGAATGCGGTAAATTTTTGTTCTGTGCTTTGATTTGTTGCATGAAGCTAAAATCTTAAGATGTGGAGGAGGAAGGGAAGGGCTGGAAGGAGAATTGGTGAGAAAGGAATTTTGCTTTTGCAGTTGGTTAAGATTTTTATGTTGTTCGGAGAAAATTAGATAATGCTTACAGGCCGTTACAGCCTGAAGTTGAAAACTGGCTTTGGGATTTGAAAATGGTGCTTGTTCGAGTGTTGAGATGCATACGATGAACTAACACCATCTGCAAGCAAGGTGGGTTGAAGTTGTGCCTTTCATTTAGTGCTGCAGAAGACTCACCTTCCAATTCAGGAAGACAAGAAGGAGAGATGGAGAACAGATGACCCATTTGCAAGACGGATGTTTTAGATTCTGCTGTGCTTAGATGCAGCACGCTTGCTTATTCTTGGTAGCTTATAGAGTCAACTGAACTGTGTAATAAAGGAGACTTATTTATAGCTCGGGGTTGAAATGAGGCCTCTTTGATGTTCTCTGAATTTGGTTGTCTTGTTGCAGATATTTTGTTACCAAACTGGGTATCCATCATCAGGACTAGAAGGCAGTGAGGTTTGTAATTGCGTCTTGTACATAAGCAGATAGCAAAGCCTGCTTCCTTCTAGCCCTGATGATGTTACCTAGTTTGGTAATGAAATGTCTAAGAAAGCAACCCAGCTCAGAGACCAATGAAGACCCCTCAAAACCATCTAACTTTATAAATGAAAATAATGGAGTTGTTGAAACATGTGTAAGATCCCATCTCAAAATTGCCTTTAGGATTTGAGGCTGAAGAGCTTGCGGTGACTGGTCAACGCAAGGAACATCTTATGATGGTGCAACTAATATTGACGTCAATATTTAACCTTGCTTCCAGACTAACAGGCTTGGGGCTATCAGACCCAGAGTGCAAAATCTCTGTAGAATAGTATATGACCGGGGTAGGGATGGTGGTAGAATATGAAAAACATTATTTGCCTCTATTTTTGTTGCACAGTTCTATGAAACCTGGTTAAACCCTAACTTGCTTTTATAAGCTGCGTTACGACTTTTAGACAAGGGAACCTAGTAAATAGCTTTAAGGCTATGTTCTTTATACTGTCGGCTCTCAAAACAAAAGATTTCCCAGGAGTTAAGTTTTCCAAACAATCATTGAATGTATTTATCAATGATGGCTTTTAGATGTATGAGTCAGCTTTTGATGTCACTTCATTTCCTATTTTGACAAGAGGTTTATTTCATCTCTCATCTTTTGACCTGAAAAACATTTGCCTTTTGTTCAACAGCGCTCTTTTAAAAACACAACACACAGAGATCTGAAATGCTAAATAATAATAAACTTAATAATAATAATAATAATAAATACAGATAATCTACAACTTCCACCGACTGTTTGAAGACCAGAGCTCTCTGCCAATTTTCCTAGAAGCAATTCCGATTGAGATTTAAATTTCAAGTCGGGTCAGGCTCTTATACACAAGTTGCAATTTTTAGACAGAGCGCTTTGAAGAAATGGAAAATAAACTCTGGCCTCTGTGAATGTTGTGATTTCAAAGGAATTGAAAATATGGAGAATGTGGTTCAGTTATTATTCACAATTCGAAAGAATTATTGAATGCTGTTGTACCAATAATGGCTTTTGGATGCTCCGAGTCCTCAGAGAGGGGCAGCATACAAATCTAATAAATTATTATTATTATTATTATTATGAGTCAGAGTTATCCAGAGTTGCTCTGGATAACCAGGTGGGCCTCATATAAACTTAATAAATAAAATAACTCAAATCAGCTCCCATATGGAGCTTTTATTCTTAGGCAGCTAAATCTATGTAAGCGTCAACTCACAATGGTGACCTACTGCGTATATACTGCAGATGTATCATATATATTGAGTAGCCATACCATAACTGATATGGGGCTATTTAAACAGAAAAGCATAGACAAGCCTCAATATAACAGAAACATCTTATTTGATAGTACATTACTTCAAATTTATTATATTTTTATTATATTTTCTGACTTGCCAGAGAGAAAGTGTTGAGGCTCACATCTCTCTTCTCACTTCCTTGATCTATAGCTGGGATGGCGAACCTATGGCCCAGGTGCCACTTCGGAGGGTGTGCTAGGCCAGTGTTTCCCAATCTTGGCAACTTGAAGATATTTGGACTTCAACTCCCAGAATTCCCCAGCCAGCAAATGCTGGCTGGGGAATTCTGGGAGTTGAAGTCCAGATATCTTCAAGTTGCTAAGGTTGGGAAACTGTGCTAGGCATTGCCCTTGGTCAGCTTCAGTGCGCATGTGTGCACCAGCCAGCTGATTTATGGTCTTGGAGAAGGCTGTTTCGCCCCCCAGAAGCTTCAGAGAAGCTTCCTGAAGCCCCGGAGTGCAAAAAACTGCTCAACGGCAAACTGGAAATTGAGAAAATGGACTTTGTTTGCCCGTTGTGCTGGTTTTTGCACTCTGGGGCTTCAGGAAGCTTCTCTGAAGGCTCTGGAGTGCGTAAAACAGCACAGCAGGCAAAACAGAAGTCTGTTTTTCCAAACTTCCAATTTGCCCATTTGCCTGTTTTTTCACCGTCCCAGGCTTCAGTGAGGCTTGTGTGCATGCACAGGGACGGGGACAGGGAGGATTATGCGCATGTACAGGGGCAACATGGTGTGTGTATCCTGGGTGGGAAGGGAACGGGTGTGGATATGTGCTCATGTGCTAGCACATGCAGACACACCCTTTTGGCACATGAACCAACAAAGCTTCGCCATCACTGATCTATAGCATTGCTGAAAGTTGAACAACCAAACTAATGCAGCTACTCCACAACTTACGACTACAACTTAGCCTCAATTTTTTTTAAATTAAAAAAATAGTTTATTAGTTATTGAAAAAGGAACGGGGGGGGGAGTACAACGAGACAAGGATAAGAAAAACACATATCTGAATCACTTAGTTGTCATGTATAGCTTAATATATAACAGTTCTGGGTATTAGACTAAACATAATCATATTACTTAGCATCAAATTTCTGTTCCTAAGCGAGACAATTGTTAAGCCCCATTTTACACTGCTGAATCCCAGCAGTGGTCAAGTTAGCAACATGGTTGTTAAGCGAATCTGGCTTCTTTTGTCAGAAGATCGCATAAGGGGATCAGATGAGCCTGGGACAGTGAAGCTGTCATAAATATGAGTTGCCTATCATCTGAATTTTATCGCCTGTTGATAAGGAGGCTGCAATGGTCAATAAGTAGGGAGACAAGGTCACAAGTCATTGTAACTTTGAACAGTTATTAAGTGAAGTAAGTCGAGGACAAGCTGTACACGCCGAAGGGCAAAGTAGGATTTTGAAATGGGTGAAAATTAATTAAGCATATTTCGCTATTCTCAATTCGCGAGATCTCAACATAATCTCAAACTATTTGCTCAAAAACTCACGGAAGGAAAAATGTTAAAGAGTTTAAAATGTTTTAAATCAAGCGTTGTTTTGCAATTATAAAACGCCAGTGAGCCTTCTTGTAGAGGTCTTTTTTGTGGCTATGGCAATGTTTGTTCTCTTTTCTTCTCCTGGGTGAAGGTATTTTTGGAATTGGCATGGACAGACTTGAATAAATCTGTGATAATACACAAGAATACAATTGACTCTCTTCATTAAATAAATAAATAAATAAATAAATAAATGTATATTTCTAAGCTTGACGGTTTAGATTCATATTTCTTCAGGCTGTCGCTACGTAAATAAAACTGGATATTAACTGTTCTTCTTGTGTCCTTGTAGAATTGGTGGCCTTGTAAATTTCCAAAATAAGTATGTAAGCTGGTAGAATAGCCTTTCTTAAAAAAAATTAATAAAAAGTACAAACCTAGGGAGTCTCCTTTGACGTTTAAAACAATTGCATGACGTGCAAGTAACTTTAGAAGTGTGATGTCAATTTCTTTAGCTCTTTAGCTAAAGAAATCGACATCTTTAGCTTTACAGCTTTAAATTTAAGCTTTAGAGCTTGAGAACTTTAGCTGTTGTTAAATATAATTAGAGCTACACAACCTGGCACTTATACGTTTTGATAGCCCTTTTTCTTCTGCCATCTAGCAGTCGTTCTGAAGGTTCACAGCCCACAGATGTTGTGCAGTGACAATAAATTATAAATAATAAATAGATTTGAATTGAATTGGAATGTTGAAGTTTGGGGAAAATGTATATGACATGCTGCACGATTCTTGCTAATGCACGCTATGAACTAACAGCAATTTAATAAACCAGATTTACTTTCAAGACGGTTTCTTTCCTCAGTGTGCATGTGAGGGGGTGTTTGTGTATGTGTGTAATTAATTATGGGAGAGGAATATCAAGCCATTCAGGAATTTCAAGACTAGGAAGAATGCTGGGAAAAACCCATAAATTTTACAAATCCCAAAGCATTTTGGCCTTAAGTGACAATTTAAATGTGAATTGCCAAATGAGCTTAAGTCAAAAGCCCTTTTTAAATTTTGTGACAAAATCAATGTATTTCTCAATTTTGCACGTAATCTGCCAGATAGGCCTCAGGATTAGAAAAGTTGGCATTCTGTATTTTGTTCTACTCTCTAGCACCATCACAAAAAAGCCCCTAACATTTAATGCTACTATCTCACAAGTTCAAACTTGTTAAGATGCCACCAAGTGCAACTTTTTACTAAGTCTGCACTTCTATTTCTACTAGTTTTTTCTCATCATTCCTATCATCCTTTTCCTCCCACTTAGGACTGTATGACTGTAACTTGTTGCTTGTATCCTTAAGATTTTTATTGCTTGTATCCTTAAGATTTTTATTAATATTGTTTCTTCATTGCTTATTTGAACCCTATGACAATCATTAAGTGTTGTACCACATGATTCTTGACAAATGTATCTTATCTTTTTCTTTTATGTACGCTGAGAGCATATGCACTGTTCTGCCGGCGTGTCCCAACTGCCCGTAATTACTGGGTAATTAGTCCAGAAAGACACACACCACACGATAGAAAGAAAACCAAAAGTCTTTATCAACAGAAAAGCAGAAAAAAAATCCCTTTTTAAATGTCAAAGGGATTTTCTGGTACACAAGGCACAGGTTAAATGCAATCCAATTTCTCACCCAATAACTGGGAAAATTGAGTCCAATTCCAAAATCCAGACAGTCCACACACAGCGTTGAACAGGGAAACAGCAAAAACCACTATCTTGACGAAACTAAGAATCAGATAAACTGCCACGAGGCTAAACCAGCATGCTGCTCTTTTATCTGTAGCACTAATTACAGCAGCCCCACCCAATCACAGGTGGCCTCACTTATCTCCTGTAATAATCCTTCAGTTGTTCTCTCCTATGCATCACTCTCTGCATGCGTGGATCTGTCATAAGTTCTTGTTCAGAATCCAGGGATGATACCGATGATTGATCTCCTCCTGGACTGTCTGCCAAACTCCCCCCTTCCCTGCTACCCACGCTTCCTTCGTCAGAAGATTCTATCGGAAGCAAAACATACCTGTGGCCTGTGGATGTTTCCCCCACATCCACATCCACCTCCACATTCCTTGGGGCAGGAGCTGGGCCAGAGCCAACCACAACATGCACCAAGACAAATTCATTGTGTGTCCAATCCCACTTGGCCAATAAAGAATTCTAATTCTAAGGGATGTACCTTCCTTACCAGGGAAATCCTAAAAGAGATGTTGAAAAATGACCTTTATTATTGTTAGGTAGTCTTTGGCTTAGAATTAGCGACTGTTGAAAGTTACGATGATACCCAAAAAAGTTATTTATGACCACTTTTCACACAACTAGCAACATCCCCCTGATCACGTGATCAAAATTCAGATGCTTGGCAACTGATTCACATTTACGACGGTTGCAATGTCCTTGGGTCATGTAATGATCTGCAGCCACCTGACAAACAAAAGTCAATAGGGAAGCCACATAAATAAATAAAGAAACAAATATTCATTTCACATCTGTATTAACTTAATTGCAAAGATTCACTTAACATTGGTAAAAAAAGTCACAAAATGGGGCAAAACTCAATGTTTCACTTAGCATCATAAATTTGGGGCTCAATTGTGTGAAGTCAAGGACTATGCATAGCAACATACTGATTTTTTCTACTAGAGCTAGGGGAAGGCAAAGTTGGCTCTTCTTTGACTCGTGGACTTCATTCCCAGAATTCCTGAGCCAACCATGCCAGCTTAGGAATTCTGGAAGTTGAAGTCCACATCTCATAGAAGAGCCAACTTTGCCTACTTCTACAGTGGTACCTCTACTTAGGAATGTAATTCGTTCTGTGACCAGGTTGTTAAGTCGAAAAGCGTGCAATCCCATTAGGAAAGAAATAAAAGCTCAGAATTTGGGTGGGAGGAGGAGGAATAGGAAGAAGAGGAGGACAGTCACTGCCGAAGGAAGAAGGTGAGGTGAGGGGAATAAAAAAAAATCCAAAACTTTAAGGCTTAAAAAAATAAAAAGGGACTCTGAGGAGGTGAGGAGCAGCACGTACCTCCCATACACCTGGTGCGAAGCTGCCCCCCATACACTGCACCAGAGAGAGAAAGCCAAGTGGGTGAGAGGGGGGAACTTCCCGCTCCTTTGATCGAAAGGCTGCTGCTGCTGCTGCTACCTGCTTCCTCTTCCTTCCCATGCTGAAGGGCTCCCCTCTCCTCTCGCTCACTTGCTTTGTAACCGGCACTTTTCCTTCACTGTGGTGACTCCTCGGTTTGGCTGAAGCTGAGTTGATCTGGCCGGGGCGAAGCGCCCTCCTTTTGCCTTTACGCGCCCAGACGCTCCGGGAGGCAATCTCGCGCCAGGTGTATGGGACGCAGCACGAGGAAGTCATCACAGTGAAGTGGTTTATTCCCTTTCCAAGCACCCAGAGAAAGGAACACGCTCCGTTTGCTCTGGGCTGCCCAAAACGAAGGGACTGTTTTTTTCTCTGGGCACTGGCAGACGTTTATTCCCTCTCCAAGCGCCCAGAGAAAGGAAAATGCTTCATTTGCTCTGGACTGCCAAAGTCTCTTTAAGCGCCACCGAAAGGCTCCTCTGGCAACCCAAAAAAGCCCAAGATGGCCGGGATTAAAAGGGGAATGGCAGGAAATTTACCAGACCTTCATGCTGCTCTCAAATTTCCTGGGAAATTTTTGCGGGCTTGGGTTCTTAAGTAGAAAATGGTTCTTAAGAAGAGGCCAAAAAATCTTGAACACCCAGTTCTTATCTAGAAAAGTTCTTAAGTAGAGGCGTTCTTAGGTAGAGGTACCACTGTACTAGATCGTATACTAGACTGTTGCAACTTTTCTGATTACTGCAGATGTAAGAAAACAATTTTTTCATAGCACTGAAACCATGGTAAATAGACTTTTGGAATTGGGAGGAAACTTGAAGACAGGTTTTTCTTGTACTTTTGTGTAATAATAATCACAGCAAGCAAGAAAGTTAAGTACATAAATTAGGAGTGTATGTCACTTGATTGGCAACAGAAAGGAATATAAAGGTTCTTGAGTTTGGAGTGCAAGAGATGCATTTTATTGTATGCTCATTACAATGAGTAACACATTTTAAAATAATAATCCCACATAACAGTGACAATCTTATTTTACAGCGTGTACATCATTTTTACAGCCACATAAAACACAAGTAGTTTCCTATGGTTTCCCAAAGTTAACTTTCCGAAGGTTGGAAATATATATATATAAAAAAATTATTCTCAAGGAACTGATTCTCATCTGGTGCAAAAACAAAGTATGAACATTATCTGAAACACAAAACCACAATATAGTAGCATGAATGAATTAAAAGTTACAATTTTATCGTGGGAACAGCTGTGTGCAAACATGAAGCAACTTAAAACTTTTTTTTTTTTAAAAAAAGGACACGTATGTATAACATTTATGAAGTTTTTTTCTTTTTAAATTATTAAATAGCCCTAAACCAGCTTGTTATATTAAGCGGCATTTTTGCAGCATGCTAACACAAAGCATTGTTTAAAGGGATGCGTATTTCAAATGTATACACTGTAAACTGAAAATCCATGGCCGCCCCCAAGTGGCAGCTTACTGTTCGGGTTAAATACTGCATACATAACTTCCATACAGATTGAGAATGCAAGTTTATAGTATGGTATATGTTTCGTATGAATTCTTTTAAAAGGTGCAATTTTCGTATCTATACTGATTTTTTTTAAAAAAATAAAATAAAAATTAATAGCAAGTCAGGGTCATGGATGCTGACTTGCCAGAAACACTGCTTTTGAAAGATTCTCTAGGATTTTCCAATGGCTGGCATCTTTCTACCTTGATGTTCTCTCTTAAAGACAGTTGTGAAATCACAAGAAAAGAAAAGCAAAAGTGCCCCATCACTGCATCTATCGGGTTGTGGGTTTTTAAAAAACTTCTGTCTTAAAAAAGAAAAAAGGTCAAAGGTTACTTGTAATCGCAATATATGTGCCGTATTAAACATTCAGCTGTAGTTTCAGGTAAAAAGGGAAATTATGTACATACATGTCCTCGGTCCCTAGCACCAAACTTTTGATCTCGGAAAACATAATGCTGTATTTTCAACACGATATCCTGTAGTAAAAAATAGGTTAGCAGCTCTGAAAGAAAACTTTGGAAATTGCTCGTTCAACAACGAAAGGGAGAAAACAAAAAGTTTACATATGAAATGTTATGATTGCTTTAAAATGTTAAAAAAAAAAGACAGATCTTAAAATTTGACCTATTTCTCGAATACTATGTCCCAGTACAATTTTCTTTTTTTTTTAAAGAAAAAATATGTAAGGACTACATGACTGACTTCTATCTAGCTTCACTGTTCAAAACTGTATGTGGTATAATTTGTTCTAGCAAAAACACTTTGAAAGAACTTCTATCCCTGGTTTTCGTTAAGGTGACAAATGGCATTAATTGATATAAAGTTACGGGAATGGACTTGAATATTTCTTTCGCTTCATAAACATGTAACGCTTTCTAAGTAACAGAAGACATTCAAGGTCTCTCTGCAGCTTCTCAAAACATTCATCACCCACCCACCCCCGCGTTCCTAGTGCTCCGTTAGGTTCCTATAAGCAACAATCATAGGGCTATGAGATACCCAGCCGACCGTAATACTTTTTAAGACTTTTAATACAAAGAATGCAAAGTTATGGTTTTAAGATCAAGCTTTGAAACCAGGAGAAACAGTTCATGAGAGTTTCCTTCCCCATTCACATTGTCTTCCGCAGATGCTCCGGTGCTACATGAGGGCCTCTTTGTGATGCCTCATGATGTGTTGGTTTTTCTCCGAAGGCCTCCGGAAGCCCTTTTTACAATACTCGCACCTGTGTGGGTAGTCCTTGGTGTGTATCGAGATGACGTGCCGCTTGAAGCCCGAGGCGTCTGTCGTGCTGTATTCGCAATACTGACACTGATAGACTTTCCTCCCGCTGTGTGTCTTCATGTGCTTCTTGAGTTCTATCTGCTGCCGGAATCCCCTCTTACACCGTTTGCATTTGAAAGGCAGGTCCTTAGTGTGAACGGAGAGGATGTGCCCGCTGAGTACAAAAGGGTCGGAAGTCTTAAAATCGCAGTGCCGACACTGGTGGATCTTCTTCCCTTTGTGGCTTTCGCTGTGCTTTTTGAGCTCCGAGGGACGGTGGAAACCTTTCTCGCAGACCTCGCATTTGTGAGGGAAGTCTTTCGTGTGAACGGAGATGATGTGCCGCTTCAGGTCGCTGGAGTTGGTGCTCTTGTGGTCGCAGTGCGGGCACTGGTGGGTCTTGTGCCCCTGGAAGAGTTCCATGTGCTGCTGCAGCTCCTTCTCGTCGGGGAAGGCCTGCGGGCAGTGTTCGCATTTGAAGGGCAGGTCCGTCCCGTGCTTGGTTTTGATGTGCGTCTTCAGGTTGGACTGATCCGCGCAACGGAAGACACAATGCTGGCATTGGTAAGGCTTCTCCCCCGTGTGGGTCCTCATGTGTTTTTTCAGCTCCGAAGGGTGGCGGAAGCCTTTCCCACACTCTACGCAAACGTGAGGGAAGTTCTTGCTGTGAACCGCCAGCAGGTGCCTGTTTAGCAAGCCTTGCTCTGCGGTTTCGTAGTCACAATATTTGCACTTGAAGAGTTTGGGTTCTTTATCCCGCAAGATGAGTTTGTTGGAACTCAACGGGCTGGCTTCTCGGTAGCGCCGGGTGTACTCGGTGAATTCGTGCGTTTTGTCCCCTTTGTTGATAAGCTTGTGGCTTTCCAAATGATTGTGGAAGCTGACCTTTTTGTTGGTTGTGAAGTCACAGTCTGTGCACTGGTATTTCTTCTTAATCATGTGATCTGGGTGGTTTTTCATATGCCTTTTCAAGAATCCCCTGGACTTGAATTTTTTCCCACATATGTGACAAGGATAGACTGTCAAGGGCTGTCCGTCTGGACCTATTATAACAGCTGGGTCAAATAAACAGGAAAGAAATGAAATAAATTACGTAAAGGTTATTGTGAAGTTACAGAGAATCCAATAGCAACATAAAAGAAAGCAAATCTTTCAACAACTAACAATGCAAACCAACCCTTGATAGAACAACTCAGATATAAATATTTTGGTGACAATTAAAATCTTTATAAAAATGGACAATACTCTAAGGGTAAAGTCACTTTTAAAGTTATAGTTCCATATAACTATAAATGTACAAATGTACCAAGAAACTCACTCCGTTGAATAATTCAGCATATTCCCAGTTCTAATCCTCTAAAATAATCTATATTTTTTATTACAGAACAAACTTTTAAAAAGTAAAATTTAAAGAATTAAGATCTATTATTTCAAAATCAGTAATTAGTTTTCAAGTTTTCTCAAAACAAGTACTGTATTAGTTTATTTATCTTCTTTAATCAAGTTAATTTTCTATAACTGAATGGTTATTTACCCACACTCCCAATTCTACAATGAACATATTGTATTTACCCCCAAAATCTGACGCACAAAATTTTTAACTCAATTGGGTATCTTCATAAAGGCTCAAAAGAAGTATGATAGCAATCAGAGGATCATGGTCAAAGTCCCATCCTTTTGACATGGATCAATCAACATCTGTATTGATTATGCTGCTATGACTGCCACCTTGCCTGTTTCAACCCTATCTGTAGATGCTGCTGGACTCATTAAACATTCAATAGAAAAAGTCTCGACTAACATCTTTTTTCTACACATTAACAAATATATATTTCTGATCCAAGAATTAGATCTCCTCCATTCAGTATGCAATGTATTTTGCATAATAAAATGATAATTTCTATTGAACTGTGCACATGCATTATAGGCATCAGAAAGTGTATGTTCTGTTCTTTCATTTGCAACATAATTTGGTTCCTAAGCAAATTGTTTAAAATGCTCTGGTTTATTTAGCGTTCTGTTTATGCTATAAAGAAGGGATATTAAATATATTTTAACGACAGCTTTTCATATGTATAAAACCAAAATGACAAATGAATTGCCTCCGTCATTACCAACCCTTTCTCCTATTTATCAGGCTGGTAGCAGTATTAGAAGCTTACTAAGTGAAAAAGTATGATGTAAGAAATCAGCTCTGACTTAAAATTCAAAGACCATTTTGAAACAACACTTTCGTTTGGTCAATAAAATTAGTAAAAATTGTACCCTTTCAAGTTTTAAGATCTCATCAAGCAAGGTGGTTAAAAGTCTAAGGGAAAAACATGAAGGAGAAAAATGGCCTTGTAATTAAAGCACAGATGTTAATTAATAGGTTCTATCCTAAAAGAAATGGACAGAGTCTGACAATGAAAAAACTTGCTTTTACCCAGAGCAATTGGTGGTAGGTTACACCAAGTAGTTTCAAAACTTTCTGGAAGAAGATATGCCAGCAGCAAGCGCAGGAAAGCCCCAGCTTGCCGCCCCATTGCCCCTGAGGATTCTGGGGGTAAGTAAAACCAGGAATGGAGGAGGGAGGAGGAGGGAGGGAGGGAGGGAGGGAGGGAGGGAGGAAGGAAGGAAGGAAGGAAGGAAGGAAGGAAGGAAGGAAGGAAGGAAGGAAGGAAGGAAGGAAGGATCGATCTCCACTTCGCGGAAATTTGACTTTTGCGGACAGTCTTGGAACGTATCCCCCGTGAAAGTCAAGGGAACACTGTACTTGTTTTTTGCCAAAAAAATCTCAACCAATGTAGAAAGCTGAGCTATGTTAAAGGGTACATTTAATTGAACAATAACTTTTTGGAAGGTTGTTTTACCTGTTTGCCATTGGCGGGCTTCACCTCTTCTCCTTCTCTTGGTCTTCTGCTTAAGCAATCTGTTTGTATTAATACTGTCACAGATTTGGAGATACTGAGTTGTGTTACCATTCTTGTTCTCTAACCTTGCATCTAAGTTTGTTCCTGGAATGAAAAGATAACATCAGAATATTGCAATTAAGAACTTAAAAATACCTGATTTACCCAAAACTGAGGAATAAAGCATTTATAGAGCCTTTGATGTATGAAAGGATTCGATTTTATGATGCCAAAACCCCAGAATCCCTTCCAACTTCTATTTAGTGCATCATATAGAAAACAATAAGTTTATTACTAGTTTATATTTGCGTTGTATTTTGGACTTTTTTCAGATGAAGGAAATGAAGTATTTTGCTCATTGTTTTCATATGTATTAACCTGATATAATGGCATCCACTTTGGCACCTCTCCATAGCTGTATTCAAGTAGCATCCTGAAGATTAGAGGTGGCTCAGTGATTAGAGTACAGTACTGTAGGCTACTTCAGATGACTGCTAGCTGCAGTTTGGCAGTTCAAATCTCACCAGGCTCAAGGTTGACTTAGCCTTCCGTCCTTCCAAGGTGGGTAAAAGGAGGACCCAGATTGTTGAAGGCAATAGGCTGACCGATTAGAGAGGGGTGCTAAGCATTATAAAGTGGTCTTGCTATCTTGCTAAGTGCTCTATGTATTAATATTCTTTATCCCGCTTTTCAATTTTAATTCTGAATTATTCTAAAACAGGCAGAGGTGGTTTGCTCCGGTTCGCCCGAACTTCTAGCAACCTGGTTTTAACATCACAATGACTTCACAGAAACGGTTCTTTCAGTGCCAGTCCATCTTTTTTATTATTTTTGTCCTGTGTTTTTCCCTTTTGCTCAGAAGCAGAGTTTCTAGTACTGTGCATCGTCACCATCTTGGTTTTGGTTTTATTGGGGGGGAGGGGGTGTTTTGGTACTGCGCAGGCGTACCAAAGCATGCACATGACCACGCAGCGTGGCCACATAGCATGGGAGGAAACGAACAGGCATCAAGGTAAGTTAGAACCATCACCACTACCCCCGTGAAAACAGGAGTCTCCAACCTTGGCAACTTTAAGACTTGTGAAGCAAACCTCAGCTGAAGAACTCTGGGAGTTGAAGTCAACAAGTCTTAAAATTGCCAAGGTTGGAGACCCTTTTCTACAAGATACAGACTGCTCTGTGTTATACAGCAGAAAGAGCAATATTTATGCTAAGCATGGAACAATTCTTCATCTTCTCACCTGGTGTTTGACAGTCTTCATATTTCCTAGGAAGTCTTCTGTCATCCCCTAAAGAAAGAAGCAGTTCGGTGATTTAATTCACAATCAGTGGGAGATGTGCAATATCTATCATTCTGGGAACAGAACATTCCCAATAACTTTATTATATTCCGTTTCTCTTCTGGAGCACGCACTTCCAGAGGTTTTCTGAAGCTAATTTTTTTCTTCGTTTTTAGGGGGACAAAGACAGGGGACCAGAAGTAAGTTCTGGTGTTCTAGATGCAGTCCAACCCCAAAATGGGCCCTGTTTTAATGAGACACCATAAGCCCCTCCAGTTCAGAAGACTCTCCTTGAAATGGCTGTGGACTAGATCTCTTTGATCCAGGAGAAAAATAAGAGGTTTTGCACATGGCTAACAGTTTGTGTGCTGCTACTGTAAAATAATTGAAAGAGAAAACAAGGAGCAATTAACTGCCAAAACTTTCTTTGAAAGGATTCCAAAGAGTGCCAATAAAATCAAAACACAATCATGTATTTTATATTTAATATAAAATATCTGTTGCTTCTAAGGAAAAAAAAATACAGATACGTTTTGATGTCCAAGAACCCATTTTATGTTGTGAATATAATTATGTCAGGCAGACAAAATAGCAACAGTTGGTCTTCAGATATTCTGCTTATAGTATCATGAAAAATATGTGTGATGTAAACACACAAGTCAGTGCATGAACTAAACAAATCCTGTCTAACAACCTCCACTTTCTGTCATAGACTGCACACACACACACACACACACCACAAACACACACACACACACACACACACTGTACTGACCCACGACCAGCATCACAGACTCTAACAGAGCTCCCAGGATACCTGACAATACTTTTGGATTATTTAATAGGCAATATTTTGCATTCCAAGCCTCTTTATTTAGACCAGTGTTTCCCAACCTTGGCAACTTGAAGATATTTGGACTTCAACTCCCAGAATTCTGGCTGGGGAATTCTGGGAGTTGAAGTCCAAATATCTTCAAGTTGCCAAGGTTGGGAAACACTGATTTAGACGACACTGTAATTGTAACAGGTAAGGTCAGCTGCTTTTATTATTTGACATGAAAACAGAAAAAAAGGAAGTCCCAGGATTCAAAAGAAATTGGGAAATTAATCGCTTTCTGAAGTGATATTTAGAACATTTAAATGTGCGTAACCAAATGTGTGGTTGGAACAAAACCAGAAGGCCTTATTTTCTAACACCAAGTAGTCAACCGGCAGATGTCATTTCAGAAATCTTCCTCTTGAAGGAGACTTCATTTCAGGGGGAAAGAGATGGCGGGGGAAAAATCCCAACCCTCCACAACATGAGCAAGGCTCTAGAAGTAGTAAAAGAAGCGAGATGGGATTGAGTTAAAGAAAAAAGCAGCATCTTACCATAAGCAGCAGCCCAGGCAACTGGCACAAACGTTTTATTCACACCAGCGTCTTCAAGCTGTGCATCGGGAAGAGAGGAGGCTTCCTCTTCACCCACAATTACCTCCATGTAAACTTCATCTGCTATTTCAGCACAGCCTAGATGTGATTTGAAAGGAGGCGAAATTGATTATCCTGTTTAAGTAACTACTTTTCATAATCTTAAGCCCCAACTCTTAAAAGAAGATGGGACGACAACATCAATAAGTATTGTATTTCCCTGAAAATAAGACCCTATGTTATATTTTTTTGAACCCTGAAATAACCATTTAGTCTTATTGCCATGCACCCAAAAGCCTGTTTGGTCTTATTATCAGGGGATGTCTTATTTTGGAGGAAATAGGTTATTATGGGCCCAATTGGCAAAAGAAAGCTCAGGACGGTATTGGTTGGAAATATGTGGAAGAGGCCTTCATCCTGCAGCGCATAGACAAGGGCTAAAATGATGGTAATGATGTAATTACTTTATCCTTGCTCAATTAACTTCTACTTAAGCTGGCTATCTGGATTTGTATGGAATAAATCACAGTACAAAATGTTCTGAATTAACTTCTATACTCTATCATTAAGGCTTCTGCTGTACGCATATTTTAAAAAACCATCAAAAATACCTTTAAACAAATCTGCTTAAAATTATACTGTATTTTTATATTGCAGACATTAAGCATAATTCCTAAGTAGAAAAGCACCACACTAAAGTTATTTTTAGTTCACTCACAACCATATAATTACGCATTTAAAAATATTGGTTTTATAGCGCTTAATATACTCAAAGCAGTTAATTATCTAAGTTACACTTTACAATACTGTAATGTAAGCCAATAATTTGGCTACTGGCTAGATTATCTATCTAGTTAAGTACATGACTAAAGTAAAATCTGTAATGGAAACAATCATAAGGTTTAGATATTTAATTTTTAAAATGAGTGGTAATTTTCTTTAAAAAAATGAAAATTACAAAGACAATGCTTTTTTATATCTTGCTACTTGTGTTATGTTCTTATCTTGCTTTTCACTGGCTTCAACATATTTTAAATCCTGAAACAGGCAAGTAAAATATGTAAACTATTGTCAGAAATTATTGACATTTAGACATTAATGTAAAGGTAAATTAGAAGAGCAAAATTAAAACAGTGAATACTGACAACTGGCAAAGCATACATTATTATTGGTACACGTGGAACTAAGTACCTCTCTTCAGAGAAAAATGTATCTGGCATTGCCAGCCGTTCCATGTAAATGTACCAAAAATATATTATTTTCTGCCAGTCACACCTGCAAACAGATCAAAGTCAGCAATGAGGCAACATAGTATCAACACCAGAATTTTGTTAAAATGGATTTTGCAATTGCTTGGATTAAAGCTTGTGTAAAAAGTTCACGTAAGTCTTTCTACATGCAGAATTTGTGACCTGACTAATTACATAGGTGGAAAAGATGAGAAAACTTGTTGCTTTATTAATCTTCTGAAACTTTGAAGAATCATTCAGTAATTGAGAGATATTCAGAAATTACAACATTATTTACTTAATAATAGCATTAAAAAAAAAGAGTTGCTCTTACTAATATCTTCATCCTCTTGGGAGGAATCCTTAACAGCCATATAAACCATCTTCTCTCGCTGGACTCTGCCAATGCTGCCTTGCTCCAGAACTCCAGCCACAGAGTGTCCATTGTGAAAGTCACTCTCTGTTACAATCTCGGTTCCCCCTTGAACAGGAAAAAAAATATTTATCTGGTGGAACTTGAACAAGGACAGTAAAAGTTGGCTATTTTTCTTCTGTGTTTAGAGCGTAACAGAAGTCAACACAATTTTGGGGACGACAGATAAATACAACAGGAAGATCTTAATCTGTAACCAGTATGACAAATTTAAACATGTGGCAGGAAAGAAAAATAAAGATCCAAGGCAGGGGTCCCCAAACTTTTTACACAGGGGGCCAGTTCACTGTCCCTCAGACTGTTGGAGGGCCGGACTATAAAAAAAACCCTACGAACAAATCCCTATGCACACTGCACATACCTTATTTTAAAGTAAAAAACAAAATGGGAACGTACTATTTAGAGGGGGGGGGGGAAGAAGTCTGAAATTCATATATGTTTATGTTTTGTTTTTAATTTTCTTTTGTTAACATCTGATTGCAGGTTTTCTTGGCTTATAGAAAAATGTATAAAGAAAGAAGGAAGCACTTTGGTATAATGGTTAATAAGTTATAAATATAATTGGTGTACTTTTTGAAGGAACATTAAGGAGGGAATTTAATTAAAAGAAAATGAATGTAACTGGATGATAAAAGTAGGGGAAAAAACTTTTGCAACTTTTTTGATGATTGATATTACAGTAGTTACTAACAAAATACCACATTTTATTCATAGAAAATTAGATGGAACACTGTGTTGTGTCACTTACCCGTGGGCCGGATAAATGGCCTCAGCGGGCCGCATGTGGCCCGCGGGCCGTAGTTTGGGGACCACTGATCCAAGGCGTGGGAAGAGTCTAAGCCTCTAGAACAGGTGTGTCAAACTCAAGACCGAGGAGTCGGAGCTGGCCTGTGGGGTGCTTAGATCTGGCCTGCGGGGCCCATCCTGGAAACAGAAAGACTGGCCCGCAGTGTCTCGGCCAGTAAAAATGAAACTTTGGGGGGCTGCACGGGGTCCCTCCAAGGTACGTTTTCACCAGCTGAGCGTTGCAGGAGGCTGTCAGAGCCAAATGGAGCCTCGGGAGCCCATTTTCACTGGAAGAGTGCTCCGGCCACTACAGGTGCCCTTGATACGAATGACCTCGAGCTGACACCCCCCCACAAGGTCAAACACAACCTTGATGCTGCTCTCAAAGCAATCAAGTTTGACATTCCTGCTTTAGAGAACAGATAATGTCATATGGTTTGAAATCTATGGGCCAGCTTTTAGCTTGATTTAGTGTCTGCCTCCTTTAAACTAGTTTGATTGAAACTTTAATTTAATTGGAATCATTATTATTATTATTATTATTATTATTATTATATTTGTATGCCGCCCCTCTCCGTAGACTCAGGGCGGCTTACAGCAATGATAAAAACAATATATAATGACAAATCTAATAGGTAGACTCTAAAATAACAATAATACATTTAAAAAGTCTAAAAAACAAGAAACCCCAATATATAAAAAACATACATACAGTCATATCATACACAGAAAACTACATAGGCAGGGGGAGATGTTTCAGTTCCCCCACGCTTGACAACAGAGGTGGGTTTTAAGGAGTTTACGAAAGGTAAGGAGGGTGGAGGGAGCTGATTCCAGAGGGTTGGAGCCACCACAGAGAAGGCTCTTCCTCTGGGTCCCGCCAAACGACATTGTTTAGTTGACGGGACCCGGAGGAGACCAACTCTGTGGGACCTAACCGGCCGTTGGGATTCATGCGGCAGAAGGCGGTCTCGTAGATACCCTGGTCCGGTGCCATTAAGGGCTTTATAGGTGATGACCAACACTTTGAATTGTGACCGGAAATTACAAAAAATGATTTAGTTTATGAAAATCAGCAGAGATTTTATTTAATATTTATGGACTGATTCGTGAAGCTCCGTTTAAGATACGTACCTATTTCAACATCGTCCTCAGCTTCGGCTTTAAATATGTAAACTTTAATAACTTCAGAGCCAAATCCATCATCTTTAGATACGTCACCATGTGAAACCTCAGTGCTGATTTTTAGAGGGGTGTTTCCAATGTGGTCTAATTTTTCCCCAACATCATCCACTAAAAAATTAATTAAATAAAAAGGACAAAATTTAAGTTTAAAGCAGAATGTGAAGTAAAACAACATGTTCTCAGAATCTTAGCTCATTTATTCAAATAACAACCCGGCTGCATTAGATGATTGGCATATCAATCCTTCTGCACTTGTTTAATTTCTGAAGATTGTACATGGTATAAATATATCCACTATAACTTGATAACTTATTGTTTTAGTAAATCAAAGTAATTAATTTCACCACTGGAAAGAATCAGTTAAGTATGCTGTAGAAATATATCATTAATATCACAATGTCTGATGAAGCAATTAAATAAGACATGGGTATTTTGCATTTCATGGGTATTTTGAATTTAATTGGTCTATTTTGCACTTTAGAACATATAAAAAGTGAGGGATACCCATGTTTTGTTTTGTTTTAAGAAAAATCATTTTGGTTTGATCTTTGAAAGACCTTCAAATAAATTTTGACCAATAAATTTCCAATAAAGTGTTAGTTAACATTTATTTACCCAGACATCGCTTCCTTTCCATAAGGAGGTAATCTATAAGATGAAATTATGACTGATGTAGAATAGTGAAACTGTGAATGAATTGATGACAGGGCTATTTTCATAGGAATCGGAAAGCAATAAATTTACCCAATCTCTTTGACATTTCCCTTAATCAGCGTTTAGGTTTATACTACACTAATTTTAATTTATGGACAGAGTTCTTTCTCAGCCAAAGCATTCTCATTAATTCCGAATAGGACCTCTTTGTTTTCAAAATGATCCAGAAATAAAACTCTTGGGAGGGGGAGAATAGGTTCATATGGGAGAAAGGAAGCATGCTTTGGGCCTACTCTTTACTTATTGATTATTTTAGACTCTTCTATGACCATACTCAAGAGGAGAATTTCTTTTTAGCTCTATCATCAGTACTATAAGACCCAGGTGATTTATCTTAAAGCAAATTTAATAAAATTTACTTTGCTTGAAGCTGGATGAAAGAAATTAAGGTTTCACCTCCATGCAATAGTCAGCTAGATGCTGAGCTCTTTTATAATTGTCAGTTCTTTCAGGGAGAAACAAGCAAAGATCCAATGTAATTTTTTGCATTTATACAAATTTTACACGATTGTAACAGTGCATTTTTGCTTTATATGTGCCCATATTACCTATGCTAGATGCCATTTAATGATACCTGCTAAAACTGCTGCAGTTTTGGGTGCCACTGATGAACTTGTGTTTCAGAAGACTGTGAACTGGTCAGAGCAATGCTGGAGCTACTGAAAACAGAACTAAATAGAAATAAAAAAGCTAATCACTTAACTTATTAAAGAGAGTTATCAGTATCGCTACTGTTAACCATGGCGAAAGTCAACTTCTATGACTGAACTTGGTGTTGCTGATGTTCCTTAATGAATTTTAGAAAAACAAAAGCTAATAAAATTCAAGTCATTTGGCCCAAGCAATCTCCATATTTGAATTTGCAAAAAGCTATCTCACAAAGGCCAACCATCCATCCATCCATCTTTCTTTCCTTCCATCCTTTCTTTCTCTCCTTCCTTCCTTCCATCCTTTCTTTCTCTCCTTCCTTCCTTCCATCCATCCCTTTGCAGATAGACAACATTAAGAACATTGAGATTCTAAGGAAATGCTGGACAGGTAGGTAAATTTATATACAGATAACAAATCCGTTATTTTAATAGAACTAATTCATGAGTTGGAGCAGTGATGTATCATATGTGCAGACACAAGGAAGGGTTATGTTGCTAGCACAGAAAAGAGGATCTTTCAAATATTCTCTCCCAAAACTTGGCGTAGTTTTTCTGTGGCTCTCGCTGACTTTTGTATGTATGTGTGTGCGTGCGTGCGTGTGTGTGTATGTATACATACATAAATACAGAAGACATTCCTACCAGGTTGGCTTAAAGATCTTCTCTAATTCATATTCATTCTTAGGAGAGCGTGAGGACTCACACCAAATTTCATTGTGAAGTAGTTATCACAGAGTTTCATGTAGTTTTTTGCAAACTGCCCATCCAAGATATTTAAGAATAGATTACCACAAAGTGCTCTCTTTTTTATATGGAGTAGAAACATAGAAACATAGAAGACTGACGGCAGAAAAAGACCTCATGGTCCATCTAGTCTGCCCTTTTACTATTTCCTGTATTTTATCTTACAATGGATATATGTTTATCCCAGGCATGTTTAAATTCAGTTACTGTGGATTTACCAACCACGTCTGCTGGAAGTTTGTTCCAAGGATCTACTACTCTTTCAGTAAAATAACTTCTTGTATTTGAAGTGTTACATTTTTATTTATTTTCCTTTAAAAATAAGAGTGCAGGGAAAAGTTTGGAAAGTTGCAAGAAATCTATGCAACATTGGATAGCAAGGTGCAAATGCTGCTCACCTAATAAAAAGGATTTCGGATCAAACAGTGAAACATTTACTAGATTCATGAAGATGTAGTAAGAAAAAAGAGAGAGAGAGAAAGAAAAATAATGCACATAAACCCATGAAGGTAATAGAAGTGATTTCTCTTTGTATTGTGAGAATTTCCTTCTTCCTAGGTTTTAGAATGATTTTCTATATATCCTGTTTGAATAATAATAAACCAATTGTACAAAGTCATAGTCTCTGCTTTAATTCCACTCCTAAGCATAATAGAGAATAAGTTATTTTTAAGATTTGTAAGCTATGCCAATGACAATAAAATAAAGTTCTCAGTGTCTTTTATTTACCAAATTAATTAAACTGAAAAGAATGGGAAAAATTAACATTGCAACACCATTTAAAATTTACCATTATTCTGATGTCAAGTTCCAGACACTAATTATAAACCCTACTTTCAAATTCTGCTTTATTAGAATGAATAATCCTTATGTTAATAAAGACCCTAATGATTCCCAACCTAAATAAAACCTGCAGCTATAACATACATTAATAGTATAAACTGCAGTACTTAATATGTGAGGAAAATCTTACCTCCTAAAATACATTTTTCCAAAGCTTATCAGTAAAATATAAATTAATGCCATGCGCAAAAGGCACCAGCAGAAGCATTGCAATAGATAGTATAACACATTGGGTATGCCTTCCAGTAAACAATATTTGCTAAATAAAATTCTTAAAATATTGAAAGTTCTCAATACAGCAGGAACATAATGCTAAGGCAATTTATCAAAATGCAATGATTTCAATTTGATTTTAGCTATGGCCCATTTTTTGTTTACTACAGATAAAACATGGAAAGAAATACACTTTCTAGATTCACTCTGATGGTTATAAATCATTAGAATCATAATTCAAGTGCCAACGAAGTTTTAATATATGAATACTGTAATGCACTGCATCTTTAATCTCTAGGTTGATATCTGTTAAACATAAGTTAACTACGGTACATATTTTATTTTTATTTATTTCTTATTAACATTGTGACCATTTGTTCAAGAGATTCCAGAATTAAATGCATACAAGCTGGACTGCTGCACCCATAATTCATACATCAATGCATTTTCCCACCTTGATTTAACAACTTTCTATTAAAGCAAAAACAAAAAGCAGTATACAAACTTCAACTTAAGAATTATAAACCCATAGGATAAGTTTAAAAATATTTAGCTCCACATTCATTCTTAACCAAATTATAATTCCAGATGATTATTAAACTTGAACATTTTTTTTAAAAGCCCAATTATTTCCTTTGATTATTAATGATCTGTTATTATGATTACCCAGGTAATTGTAAGGAATAATTTTCTGCAGTAATAGAAATGTCCATTGACAAAGAAAAATAATAAGGAAGTCTTAATCACCTCTAACTTACCTTTCTCAGCTGTTTCCAGGTATGGGATGTTCAGATTCACTGTGGATTGCCAGCTCCACCATGCTGTGGTGTCTCAGCATGCACTATGCTGGTGATATCACACCCACCATAAAACCATGAGATACATGCCAAAATTTACAGCTGTGCAATTTTATGTTAGGTTATTTTATTTTATTTTTTAAAAAACCTGACTTTCCTATTTGCTTTCTCAGAAGGGAACAGAACAGGATTTTACTTATAATTGTAGCAGACTATGCAATGCTGTATTTCAGGGGTGAATAACTTTTGGCCAATGTGTCCAATGTTGTGGTGCAACCACTCGTTTTATGGCTCATTTCTGAGCTGCAATGTAGAGCGGCCGTAATCCGCATTGTAACTCTTATGCCCTGGACTGGCAGCAAAATACTTCACCGCCTGGCCCAACTGTGCTATTGACATGATGGAAGGCAGTGGGACCCAATTGGGTGCAGGCGAGACCAGCTGGTTAGCGAAGGAAGGGAGATGGCTCATTGCCAAGAAAAAGTTGCCCACCCCTGCTATACTGTACTGTAACAGATTCTTAAAAGGAGGTGGCAGTGGAATATTACCTTATCCCTAAAGGACAGCTCCAGGGTGGCTCTGTAGTGGGTATAGGATCACCAGCATGTGCATGCAGTATCATCCTATGGCTCAAAAGCTAGCAATCCATTGTGGGTGTCTGAACATCACAAACCTGAAAAACAAAAACAAAGGAGGGTGTTTTATGTTTTGTGTGACTATTTTTCTTCCCCCACACTAAATCACTAATTTTTTTCCTGAATTCTTGCTATCGGTCACTATAAATATTACATCATGAAATTGCAGAGCTGAGAAAGATTCCCAGGATCATTTAGTCCAATCCTTTAGGTAAAGAGTTTTTAAAATGTAGTCTTTTAAACATGGGCCTTTTTTTCAAAGATATTTATTTTATTTAGAAAAATATTCTCTTTACTTCAAAAGCAACCAGATTAGTCATGAGGCAACTGTGCAAAGCTTTCACTCTTTCATGGGTATGAAGAATATTATATGTCCTTACCATGAACTCTTTTGACTGAAGTGAAAAGCAAATCTTCATCAGTATGACAAATTTACTATTTACAACACTTCCCTTTTAGGAGAAAAGTAATTTCTATTTAATATGTAAAATAGGTATTTCTCTAAAATGCAAAACAATTAAGCATGTAGGGCTA
The DNA here is from genome assembly GCF_031021105.1 of Erythrolamprus reginae. Classification (NCBI taxonomy): domain Eukaryota; kingdom Metazoa; phylum Chordata; class Lepidosauria; order Squamata; family Dipsadidae; genus Erythrolamprus; species Erythrolamprus reginae. The sequence goes on from NC_091957.1 coordinate 41,704,183, forward strand.
GTAGACTAAATAAGGAGAATGAAATATTTTGCTGGAATAGTACTCAAATTAGTCAAAATTTTCATTCTTTAATATAGAAATATTTTTGTTTGTAGAACATATTTAACCCTAAAATGGTTAAACATACATGGAAATAACTTCTGTGTTGATTTTAACCCAGGTAAAGAGATTTGATGGCTCTTTTTTCCTATGGCCTTCATGACACTCTTCTTTTTTTAGTATGAAATTAGCTACTTTAATGTCTACCAGTTACTTTTGTAGCCAACTTTCAACCTCAGTTTTTGTTGTTGCTGTGATACTACATGCTTAACATACTTGTAAACTATAGTTAAGGATTGAAAAATAGAAATCCAGTGGAAACTGATACAAGCAATCAGTCCAAGGATGAGTTACACCCATTATTCTCATCTGTGACAATATATGCAAGCTTAGAATTGTTTAAAAGCCTAAACATTTCCAATTTCCTCTTTCTTTCTTTCTTTCTTTCTTTCTTTCTTTCACCAGCTCATTTCTGTTAACTCATTTACAATGTCTTCTTTTATATGAAACAATCAAAGCCAGTACTTCTACACAATTAATCTCTCATGGTTAAATCATTTCCAGCCTGGGTAGATAATATATATATACCTTTACTTCACTTACAAGATATCATTAAATAGTCTTCAGATGTGCTCTTGCTATCATCATCATCCTCAGTCTTGATGGTAACTGTGGATCCAGGAACGGTGCCGGCTGCTTGAATCACAGTTTCGGTATCTGAATTCGTCACAAGAACTTCTTCGGATACCATTGTGGGGGAATCAGGTCCAGATACCGAATCTTGCACCACATGTTCCAAATGTCCATCAGGACCCGTAACAAGATCAGCCACGAAAACTTGATCAGGCACTCTAACAGTTTCGGTGATTAAATCGGAAGTTAAAACGTGGTCACTGGTATCTAATGCTTCTTCAATTGCAACATCTGCTTCCAGGACAGATTCAGGTACTATCACACCTTCTGTCACAACGTCAGTTTCCGTTATGATATCAGGTCCTTGGACAACTTCAGCTGCCAAGCCATGATCAAGGGTGATGCCATCATCTGTGACAACGTCTGAAACCAATACAGCTTCAGGGACTGACACCACAATGTGATCTCCATCAATATGAGCACTACCAGCCATTCCAGCCACTAGAAAACAATAATGTACAAGGAAACATATTAAAACGTGTGGCCAAGATTGAATCGTTACATATTCCTAAGGAGTTAATGAATACTGTACATGCATCCAAATTATTCTCCTTCTTTCCAATATATTTATCAACTTTAAAAGATGTAATAACAGAATTCTGCAGATGAATGCAAACATTAATAATTGTTGGGACTCAATGAGTCTACTAAGAAATACCAGGTCTGCAGGATAGACTGAGCATTTAAAATATTTGTGTTAGCAATAGCATTTAGAGTTATATATCACTTCACAATGCTTTACAGCCCTCTCTAAATGGTTTAGTTAGCCTATGGCCCCCAACAGTCTGGGTCCTCATTTTACCCAACTTGGAAGGAGGGAAGGCTGAGTCAACCTTGAGCCTGGTGAGATTCGAACTGCCAAATTGCAATCAGCCGGCAGTTAGTAGAAGTAGCCTGAAGTATTGCACTCAAACCACTGTGTCACCGCGGCTCAGCTAGAAGGTTAGCTGCCTTCTAGTGCCAAATATATTCCAATTCATCTGATTTCAGAAAATTAATACACTGGCATTATTTAAAATATTTGGTCACTTTATTATCAAATTCAGAGTAAGGATTTCATCAGTGGGCACTCTACACTTTCCACACACAAAAGTAGTTTTTCTTTGTAAATAACTAAAACATGCAGCTAACCAGAGAGCAGCCTTGGAGAGGCAGCAGGAAGTCAGCCCCCTAAGCCTGTCCAAAGATAAATCAAATTCTTCATATCCCCCATACCAATTTTGGCACCCATGCTGCAGATTATTCACTTACAATGCACCTGAAAAGCAAATACTTTAGCTAATAATAATAATAATTTTGTGTGAGTATAGTATGGTTTTTACCAAAATCCTGCATAATCAACATTTTGGATTCCTGTGTCTGCAAACCAAGACTTCCACCACCTGGATCCATAATCATTGAGGCTCATTCACAAACTGAAAAGGGAATTATATAGAAATTACTATTTGTATTAACACCACATGAAATGTCTTTATTAAATATTCTTGTTCTGTAATGTAAACACATTGCAGGAAGATTATGTTGTCAATAGTTGCCAAAAGTCTAAATCAGAAGTGAAAATTAACAGAACAATTAAAGAATATGATAGTAGATCCAGCTACTATTTAAAGTAAGTTATTTGCAAATTAGGCAATTAATTTATTCAAGACATGTATTAATATGTTGTAAAATGATTTATAATTATATCCTAAAAAAAGGGGCTTACTTCCAGTTAAGTGAACATAAGATTGAAGCCTAAAGCAGCTGATATTTCTATATGTTAAAAGATTTTAATATAATAACTGTTATTCACACAGAAAATTTAACCCATTTTTTTCAGAACATGACAGCCAAAGGCCTTTTTTAATTACTGAGATATACTGGTATATATAAGGATTTTCTTCCTGGGTCTCAAGACTATTTGTCAGTGCCAAAGCCAATCAATATGTCTAGGTAAATAGAGTGGTACTGGATAACACGATTCATTGGGGATGCTTCCTTTTCTAAACAGAGTGACTGCTGGTGGTAAAAAGGAAGGAACACTTCCAATTTCCTACAGGCTTCCCCATTGACTTCCCTTCAGGAAGATAACAATTAAAGGATGTGACCGGTGGTAGTGATAGTGATGATCACATGACCTCAGCTAACCAGGACAAACATAGTGGCAATAAAGGGGCCAAAATTTTGACAATTTTTAATCCCATAAAAGTCATAGTTCCAGAATTTGGACACATTCTGTAAGTTAGCCCATTTGAGGCATGTTGATTCAAAAATGGTTGCCCTATGATGCACCATTCTGCCCAATTTAAAATTACAATCAAACAAGGCACAAGAATTTTCGTAGTATATAAAAACAAATCATAAGTAAAATTCTTAAGCTAGACGTTTGCAATACAGTGATCCCCCGATTATCGCGAGGGTTCCGTTCCAAGACCCCTCGCGATAATCGATATTTCGGGATGTAGTGGTGCGGAAGTAAAAACACCATCTGCGCATGCACGCCCCTTTTTCCATGGCCGCACATGCGCAGATGGTGGAGTTTGCGTGTGGGCGGCGGGGAAGACCTGGGGAAGACCCAGGGAAGGTTCCTTCGGCCGCCCAACAGCTGATCTGCTCCGCAGCGCGGCAGCAGCGAGGAGCCGAAGATGGGGTTTCCCCGTTGCCCAGGCAACGGGGAAACCCCATCTTCGGCTCCTCGCTGCTGCCGCGCTGCGGAGCAGATCAGCTGTTGGGCGGCCGAAGGAACCTTCCCTGGGTCTTCCCGCCGCCTAGGCAAAGGGGAAACCCCAAGATCGCTTGCCGCTTGCCTGCTCGCTTGCCGCTCGAGAGCAAGAGGGGGAGAGATAGAGAAAGAGAGAGAAGGAAAGAAAGAGATGAGACAGGGAGGAAGAGAGTGTGAGAGAGGAAGAAGCAAGATAGAGAAAGAGAGAAAGAAAGATGAGATTATTTGTTTGTTTGTTTGTTTAATTAATTTGTATGCCGCCCCTCTCTGCAGACTCGGGGCGGCTCACAACAGCAAGAGAAAAACAGTGTAAAATACAAATTCAATAATTAGAAAGCTAAAAACCCATAATTTAAAAAACAATCACACAACATACCATACATAAACAGTATAGGCCTGGGGAAGATATTTCAATTCCCCCATGCCTGACGACAGAGGTGGGTCTTAAGGAGTTTGCGAAAGGCAAGGAGGGTGGGGGCTGTCTTAATTTGAGGGGGGAGCTGGTTCCAGAGGGTCGGGGCCGCCACAGAGAAGGCTCCTTCCCTGGGACCCGCCAAACGACATAGTTTGGTCGACGGGACCCAGAGAAGGCCAACTCTGTGGGACCTAATCGGTCGCTGGGATTCGTGCGGCAGAAGGCAGTCCCGGAGATATTCTGGTCCGATGCCATGAAGGGCTTTATAGGTCAAGACCAACACTTTGAATTGTGACCGGAAATTGATCGGCAACCAATGCAGACTGCGGAGTGTTGGTGTAACATGGGCATATTTTGGGAAGCCCATGATAGCTCTCGCAGCTGCATTCTGCACAATCTGAGGTTTCCGAACATTTTTCAAAGGTAGCTACATGTAGAGAGCATTACAGTAGTCGAATCTCGAGGAGATGAGGGCATGAGTGACTGTGAGTAGTGAGTCCCGATCCAGATAGGGCCGCAGCTGGTGCACCAGGCGAACCTGGGCAAACGTCCCCCTCGCCACAGCTGAAAGATGGTTCTCTAATGTGAGCTGTGGATCGAGGAGGACGCCCAAGCATGCTTGAAGGAAGCCAATTTCTAAAAAACAATCTTGAAGAAAAGGTGCATCACACATCTTGCCACAATCAATTCAAGCTTTTGTCTTTATTTTGTATTTGCCTTTATTATTTTTACAATAATAGTATCATAACTCAAGGCAGAACATATCCAATTGTATTTCCTCCTCCTCTTTTCCTCACAATAACAACTTTGTGGGATGATTTGGGCTGGGAGAATTTCTGCCCATGACCACCTAGTCAGCTTTCATGGCTAAGGAGGAACTAGAATTCACTGTCTCCCAGTTTTTAGCCTGGTTCCTTAAACCATTAGACCTAATCTTATCTGAGATGTAAAACTTTAGTATGCATACGATTTTACATAAACAGCTTTAAGCTGTAACATATGATAAATTTGCTTATATTATATCTTGCTGTACATACTAATTTCCTCCCAAATCTTCTAATGCGTGTTTACAGTTAACTGCAAAACTGTGGACTGTAAGTTCTGGGACTCTAAGATAGCACAGCAGAGTACAACACTGCCCCAATAGGAGTGAGGTTTCAGAGAACTGGATTGTTTATCAGATCAAAGCAAGAATTCTTGCAATGTTTTCTTTGGAACACAAATGCACAGGGGGCTCCTGTTAGTCTCCATCTTGACTGAATATGCATACAAATCTAGTTAGGGATCTACATTTGCAAGTGATGTTCATAGCTAAAATAGACAAAAAATTCTCCCTACATCAAGGTATTAAAATGGTGTAACGGCACACAATTAACTGAGAGGGATAAGTTTTTATAAAGCCTATGAAGTGCCTAACTGGATGAGACAGCATCTCCAGTTAGAGTGCTGAACTTTTGAAAGGACTATTGCATCTATGACTGCTTTCTGATGTTTTCTCATCACTTTTTTTTTTAAGTGGGAAACTAGCTAAGGCTGCTAAACAATTAGCTACTAAGTCAAGTCTAGTCAGCATGGCCTCCTTCCTCACTCCTGATTAACAGCACTGCACTCTATACCACTGCTCAAACTTTTTTAATGAAGTGTAAATAGAACAAAACACACCAAGAAAAATAAAAATAATTTAGCTCAATACACCCGTCTGTCAATTACACTCCAATGTAATTGATTCAATGACCTCCATTAAGGATTTATTCCTTTTTCAGAGCATCCCAAAGGTGCTTTTTCCAAAAGGCAACTGGACTTTCTCTTTCTTTTCTTTCTTTCTCTTTCTTTTCTTCCTCTGTGTCATATATATGGGTTTTGATACATGATTTTGTATTTATTTATTTTGTCATGGTGACCCTTTGTATGCAACAAAATTTTATTTTAATGTATTGCCGATTAGTGTACATTCAAACTGACAATAAAGTTATTATTCTGTTCTTTTTTCCTCCTTTGAAAAAATTGTTTGTTTCCATCCAAGAAGCTTCTTCACTTCTAACTGAAGAACAAGAGTTAGAACTGAAGAAACTTCTTGGTTGTGAAGAAAAACTTTTCAAGGGAGGAGGAGGGGAAACCCCCAAAGTCCAGTAATCTTTTTTTGGGGGGGAAACCACTTTTGGGGCAACTATGATCTGGATGATTGAGAATCGCATTAGACCTGTGACGGCAAACCTATGGCACACACATAGAGCCCTCTCTGTGGGCGCATGCACAGTTGCCAGCTGCTCTTCCGGGTTCTGGGGTGCACATGCAAGCTGGCCAGTGCACAGGCAGATGGAAAAACCCGAAAGACCAGCTGGCTGTTGCATGCATACACAGCTCCTCTCTTCCAGGTTCCAGCGTGACTGCGTTTGAGTTTCAGCACTCAGGTTTCGGCACTCGGTGCCAAAATGTTTAGCTATCACTGCCCTAAACATTCCCCGCTGAGGAAACTGAGGGCAGGGAATCTTGCCTTCCTTGCAATTACCATCTTAACTGGATGCTTTGCCCTTTCAGATTCCTAGCACTTCCTCCTTTTCAGTACAAGATATGCCAGGAGGGGATGCAGAGGGCTGGAAAACTGGATTCATTATCGAGGTTTTCCTTCAACCAAGCCGCCCCAAAGGTGCTTTTTTTCCCCCCAAGAGGCAACTGTGGGCTTTCTTTTCCTTTGAAGCCCTCGCTTCTCCTCCAAGAAGCTTCTTCAGCTCTGACCACTGGACAGTGGGGAATGGAAGGATTGATACTTCTTGCATTCAGCTGGTCCTTTGCATCCTTTTTAGAGTCGTTGAGGCCACTTGGAGGTTCGCCTGTGTCCTCAGCTCTACCTGAATGGTGCAAATGGGTGCGGAGCCTTCTTGGAAATACTGAAAGGACTGGAAATAGATGATATAGACTGGAAATAGATGATGCCCCATGCCTCCCCCTCTGTTGAGAGGGCTGCTCAATTTTGAGCGGTTTGCATTTTAGGAAGTCATTGAGTCTACCATCAGGTTAGAGCTGAAGAAGGGTCATTCTTTATCAAGTGGACCAATTTTCAGAATCCTCCCATTGACCACCTTCAATTTCAATGAAACTTTGCACATATATTCCTTATGGTATAAACTTTTGCACACCTAAGTTTTATACCATAAGGATAAAACTGGGATGTGCAAAATTTTAGGTGCATATGTGCAAAGTTTCATTGAAAGTAAAGGTGGTCGACTGGGGAAGGTTCTGAAAATTGGGTCTACTTGACAAAGAATGACCCAGAAGCTTCTTGGATGAGAAGAACAAAGAAAAACAAAGAAAGTCCACAGTTGCCTCTTGGGGGGAAATTGAGGGAAATATCTTGTCTTTCGCATTCAAAAAGGGGTTTTAAGCCAGGCACGGTATGTGTGTGTGGGTGTTTCAGGGTTATTTCCCCCTCTAGGAACCTCGGGAGAAAGACTACCGCAAGTCCACGTCTGATAGAACAAGCTCAGCCGCCGAACATCTGGCTGGCATCTGCAGGGGGTGGTAGCGAGGGGGAAAAATGCGGGCTGGGGCTCCTTGGGAGGGAGGGGGGAGCTCGCGATACAAAGAGAGCCCTCGGGGCCGCGCCTACGTCATGCGGCCTCTCCCCCCCCTCTCCCTCGCGCGCGCCCGCGCCACCAACACTCCGCTCTTCTAACCCGTCCCCGCGCGGAAGCGCTTGAAGCTGAGGGAGAGGAGCCGAGCGCGCGCTCCACGCCACCCTCCTCTTCCAATCAGCGCCCGCGATGAGCAAACAACAAAAAAAAATGCGCGGCGCTTTGCAGCCCGAGTCGGGCAAAAAGGGGTGGGGTTGTACCCATCCTTCCCCGGGGCGGTTGTGGCGCGGCTGAGGGGAAGAGACTGTGAGAGAAGAAGGGAGGGTAGGGAACCAGGCGAGCAGGAAAGCTAGCGCGCGGGGGCCTCATCCAGACGGGCGCTTCCCCGGGAAGCGGCGGCGGTGGTGGTAGTGACGGCGCCGGCTCGGCTCCCCTCCTGGCTTTCTGAGGCGCTGGGGGGGAGACCCGGGCGGGTCTTCTCCCGCTGCGGCTTTCCGCCCCCGCCTGTCTGGAGGAAAAGGGACGAGACGGATTTGGGGGGGGGGGGGCGGATGGGGGGGCAGCAGAAAAAAGAGGGGGGGCTTTTCCAGAGACGGGCTTGCGGTGGCGACATTGGGGAAGGCGGCGATGGCTTGAGTGGCGGAGAGGGGGGGGGGAATGGCTGCGGCTGGTGTCGGGCGCCATTTTACGCGCCGCCATTTTCTGGGCCGCTCTGAAGCCCGGGCACTCTGAAGCGGTTGAGGCGCCCCTAAACCCCTCCGCGGGCCGCCGGGGAGGGCCCGATCAGCGTCCGGGATGAGGTAAAAATGAATCCCGTTCTTGGAAGAGAAGAAAAGAGCTGGCCACCATTGAGGCCTGGGGTAGGCCTCGGGGCGCGGCCTGGGCCGGGGCCTTGTAGGCCTGGCGGCCGTCCCTCCCGCCTACGTCTCGCCTTTCCGTCTCTCTGAGGAGCTTCCTTAAGATATTCGCCTTGCCACGAGCGGTGGATGGGCCGCCCCCATCCCCCCCCCACCTCCTCACCTTCGCCGGGCGGGCTCGGGCCCGAGCGGGGGTGGAGGCCGCAGGACGGTCGGCCGCCCCGGCTGCCAGTTTTCAGGGCCTGGCATTCGAGGTCCGCCAGGTCCGAGGCCTGCACCAATCACAGGCTTGGGCTAGGAAACGGCAGGCGGGCGGGAGCGCGCGCGGCCTTCTCCCTCGCCCGCGCGCGCTCCCTCTCCCCCCTCCCTGTTTGCCCCCTGCGCCGTCCTCGCGAACAGCCGCCGCTGGATCACGTCACCCAGGCGCGTCGTCCCCTGGGCTGCCTTTCTTCCCCCCCCCTCTTTTCCTTTGAGGGAGCATGCGCGCGGAGGGCGAGTGAGGCTCCGCGGCGCTCGCATCTTTCCCTGAGTCGAAGGGAGGGGAGGAAAAAGCGGGCGAACAAAAGCCTGGAGCGAAAAAACGCCCGACAGGAGGGAAAAGAAGCGGGAGGGCGGTGCGCGAGAAACAAAAAAAAAAAAAAAACCACCCCGAACGCGCGATTCTGCGGGTATCGTCTCACGACAAGACCAACTCGGAGGTGGGAGGGCACACTTCAGAAATGCGCAAAGAACTAGTTGCAATTACATTGTAAAAATGTTCTGCTTTACACTGTATTTTCCCATCGGATTCCTGCTATTCTTGCAATGAAACGTGCAATTAAGTTTGGTTCAGAGTTTTTAGTCTTTCTGAAATAGGCATTTGCCTGGATTCCTTTTGCAAGCATAAGATTTAAAAAACCCTATTGGGATTGGGGGGCATAGAAGTCAAATTAATTAAATTCAAATAATTAATATATCTCTCTCAAAATTCAAACGTCCAATGTATTACCCGCAAATAGCAAGATTTGCAACCTTTTGCTAGGTACATTTGTAAAGTGAAAGGAGACCAGGTTGCATTTTCTAATATTCCCACCATTAGATTGAAAGTCTCGGGAAGAGTGAGAAAAAAAGTTACAGGAGCAACAAAGACTGGTCCCCTTTCTTAGGTTTTCTGTATCTTTAATGTGACGCCCTTTGTCTTTCTGCATTCCAAATTTATGAAGGGCAGGGAACGTCACAAACACATTACCAAAGTTTTTGACTCTGCTGCTAAGGAGAGAAACAATAACAGTGAAAAGTATACTTAGGCTATCTTAAACTTTTGGCTCTGAGGGCCCTTCCCCATTTTTTTTAGACAAGGACTTCCAAAGAACTTTTGTATAGGCTATAATCAATATTTACCCTATCAAATATTAAAATGATACGGTGGGAAGCTCCCCACCATTCTTTTAATAACCCATAAGTACTGTATCTAGATAGCTCTATTCAGAAGCAAATACTCTCACCTAAGAGCCAAAATACAGGACTAAAGCCATTAAGCCATAATGGGAATTGCATCACCCCCAGAGCAGTCCAAACTTCAACCAAACCTGGGAACTCAAAACATCTAGGACAATGAACCTATGGTATGGGTGGCTGATTTTTGGCTCACAGACTCTAGGAGGGCATTTTTGGCTTCCAGAGTGTCTCTGGGGAGAGCGCTTTTACCCTCCCCCAGTTCCAGGGAAGCCTTTGGAACCTGGAGAGGGTGAAACACAAGCCTTTGGGCCCACCAGAACTTGGGAAACAGACTGTTTCCAGCCTCCAGGAGGTGGGGGTAGCTGTTTTTGCCTTCCCCAGGCATTGAATTATGGGTGTGGACACTCATGTATGTATGATAGTGCACGCACATGCTCTTTCGGCACCCAAGGAAAAAAGGTTCGCCGTCACTGACCAAGGATTTGCATTTCCTCTTGTGCCCAATGAGCCAGGGTGGCGCAGCAGATAGAGTGCAGTACTGTAGGCCACGGAAGCTGACTGCTAGATCTGCAGGTCAGCGGTTCAAATCTCATCACTAGCTCAAGGTTGACTCAGCCTTCCAACCTTCTGAGGTGGGTAAAATCCCCCGGATTGTGGGGGAAATATGCCGGCTCTGTTAAAAAGTGCTATTGCTAACATGTGCCGCCCTGAGTCTAAGGAGAAGGGCGGCATAAAAATCAAATAAATAAAAACCAGCTATGACCCAATAGGAATCTGGCAACAGCGAGTAGAATATATGCTCCGGAATCAGAAGCTCAAATACAAACTCCCGAGAAGGTATAACACCCCCCCCCCCCCCCAAACTCTCAACTCCATTTTTGTGAGCTGCCCACAAACCCATGTGGTTCTGCTTCATCATTAAATCATCTTTCCCATCAGGCTCCATATTTCCAGTGTCTTTCTCCCGGCTTGGAACAGAACCAGATGGATAGAAGCACAATTGATGAGGTTCTACTGTGATAATGCAAAACAAAGCCCCTTTAATATTAAGATGATGGGTGGTCTTCGGGTTCAGTATCTTTTCATACTGGTGTCATCCTTGGAGTACAAGTTAAATGTGGGACTGCAAAATAAATACTGAGATATTGTGGGGTTATGCACCCCATCAACAACTCTAAAAGAAGGCAAACAACCAGCTGTCTGCAAGGAATATTCATCCTTTCATTCCTCGATATCCTTTCAGAGGATATTGAATGAAAAGCAAAACATCCTCAAAGAAAAAACAAAGACCAGTTGCCTCCTGACAAATCACCTTTGAATCAACTATTTTGAGGGCTACAACTCAGGGATAAGGAATAAACAGGCAAAGTATTTATCTTATGGTTTATTACACCGTTAGACACTTCAGTTTTCTAAAGTCCCTTTTAGTTATATGTATACTGTGGGTGAACAAATCTAGAGGGTGTATTAGCACTGAGATGGTTCATTGGCTGGGAACTGTTCTCCCCATATTCAGGACGAGGAAACATTGTCTTAGCTTTCTGTAAAGGAAAAATAAGATTAAAAGTTACTTAAATTAGTGTTTCTCTCAACTCTGCAATCTTCGAGATAGCACGTTTGACTTGTTTCTCCCAATTGAAAAGTCCACAAAAATAAGGAGAGCTGAGAAGGAGAGCACACCAACCCTAGCTAGATTAAGACGTTAAAGCAAAGTAGACCTACATTATCCACACTACAAATATCTGAACAATCATTTAAATGCCATCAAAATTAATTATTTCATGCCATTCAGTAGTGGTCTAGACTTTTGCCACTCAGAACTGGTCATTGAGTTTCAACAGGGTGAACACTGGCATTAGAATAACCTCTGAAAATTTGGGCTCTCAAGCCTAAATAAAATAGCTTTTTGAACTAGTCAGGTTTCACTCATGATAATCAAGTATTTATTGATTATGGAAATACTGCTTCCAGGTGCAAATGCTATTTTAACAATACTACCTTATCCTCAGTTCCTGCTCTGTTTTGAATTGACAGCATTCAAAACAGGTACCTACTGCTGCAACCCAGTTTGAAGGCATTTGAGTGCCTCTTATACTTTGAATTTAGCTTTTTTGAAGGTCTTTTTTCAATCCTAATGAGATGCTATCTTCCCAGCTTTTACCTTGCAGTCTTTTTCATTGTTACTCTCTCCAAAGAATATTTTTCTAGCCCTAAGTCTTTGCAGACCTTTTTTCACTGCTCTACCTGCTCCAAATAAGTTTCTTTTTAGTCCTAAGAAGATGCTAGCGATCTTCACTGCTCTTGCTGGCTTCTTCATTGTTACTCTCTTCAAAATAAGTTTTTTTAAAGCCCAAACCAGGGAATCAAATAATGTGCTGAAGTTGATCAGACTAAGGATGCTAGCCAGATGAATACAAAGTAGGCAGATTTATCCCTCTATTTTCCTCCCAAAAAACTAAGATGCGTCTTATACTCCAGTGCATTTTATACTCTGAAAAAATACAGTATTTCCTTACGCCGAAAGCTCTCTATATGTCTCTCAAAGCCACTGCTAGGCGCTAGGAAACTACAAGAAGTTTGAAGCAGAAATCAGTGCAAAATGAAGTCAATCCCTTCATACAAGCAAAGGTGGCTTCTACTGACATCAAGAACCCTCTTTAAAAATTCCATTTTTGTGCACAGCCAAAATCTGGACATACCGGAAACTGCCTCATAGGCAGATCTTCAAATGGGGTTTCTCGATCATAATCTGCACTTGGGATCTCGTTCACCCATTGGTTACTCCAGCCAGCTTGGGCAGGCGGGACTGTCCTTGAAAGTGGTCTGTGGGGTGAGTAGCTGTCACGAGAAAATTGAACAGAATCATAAAAACATTCTGTAGCCCTGGAAATGAAAGCCTGGGAGTTGCGTTCTTGCAACATGTTAAGCTAAATGTAAGCAAACCATTGTGGCTCAATTTACTGCATTGGCCATGAAATGAAAGCAGACACATAAATTCAAATTTTCCACTGTTACTAATTTTCTCTGCTCATTTCTCTGCTGTTTTTGCCTATTCTATGCATAGTGATCACAATGTGGGAGCCACAATAAGGCTGACTTCCCAATAAATATTTTATCGGAAGTGATTTCCAAGCAAATTACTGTAGCTGGAATAGTGTCATGAAGTCTGCGGAGAGGAGCGGCATACAAATCTAAATAATAATAATAATAATAATAATAATAATAATAATAATAATAATGTAACATGAAATGGCTTCTTTCTGGGTGTGGACTGTGTATATGTGTGTGTGTGTGTGTACATATGTCTATGTATATATAATAGGTTTATGCTACACACACACACATTACACACACACAAGAATCCAGATTAAGCCAAATTGAGTGGATGGTACAGGTAGTCCTCAACATACAACCAGGATTGAGCCTTAAATTTCTATTTATTTATTTATTTATTCAATTTTTATGCCGCCCTTCTGCTTAGACTCAGGGCGGCTTACAACATGTTAGCAATAGCACTAGGCTATTGCCCCCACAATCTGGGTCCTCATTTTACCCACCTCGGAAGGATGGAAGGCTGAGTCAACCTTGAGCCGGTGATGAGATTTGAACCGCTGACCTTCAGATCTACAAGTCAGCTTCAGTGGCCTGCAGTACAGCACTCTACCTGCTGCGCCACCCCGGCTCATTGCTAAATGAGACAGTTAAGTGAATTTTTGTATTGGCAGTTCTGTGTTAGCAAAAACCTCAGAAGAGAAGGATTTAGGGGTCATGATTTCTGACAGTCTCAAAATGGGTGAACAGTGCAGTCAGGCGGTAGGGAAAGCGAGTAGAATGCTTGGCTGCGTAGCTAGAGGTATAACAAGCAGGAAGAAGGAGATTGTGACCCCGCCTGTATAGAGCGCTGGTGAGACCCCATTTGGAATACTGTTCAGTTCTGGAGACCTCACCTACAAAAAGATACTGATCAAATTGAACAGGTCCAAAGACCGGTTACAAGAATGGTGGAAGGTCTTAAGCATAAAATGTATCAGGAAAGACTTCGTGAACTCAATCTGTATAGTCTGGAGGACAGAAGGGAAAGGGGGGACATGATCAAAACATTTAAATATGTTAAAGCAGGGGTCCCCAACCACTGGGCCACGGACCAGTACCGGGCCGCGGGGCATGTTGCACCGGTCCGTGGAGTCAGCAGCTGCCAGTCCTCCTGCCGCCGCCCCCTCCCTCCAGTGCTTCATCTCCCGCTGGGAAAGAGGCCTCGGGAGGCAGGTTCTGCCAGCCACAGGGCGATGGACGGGACAGAGGGGCGGGAAGGACCGGGAGGCTCAAGCCTCTTTTGGCTTCTGCCGTGGCACGCCTTTGCGTTTTTGTCTGGGGGGGGAGGCAGGAGGGCCGGCCTGACCCCCTCCCTCCAGCGCTTCACCTGCCGCTGGGCAAGAGGGTTTGGGAGGCAGGTTCTGCCGGCCACAGGGCGATGGCGGGAAAGAGGGGCGGGAAGGACCAGCACCCCCATGCTTAATCCTGCCCCCAACCACACCCCTTTCCGCCCCCACCGGGACATAGAAAAATTGCCTTGCTGAAACTGGTCCCTGGTGGAAAAAACGTTGGGGACCACTGTGTTAAAGGGTTCAATAAGGTTCAGGAGGGAAGTGTTTTTAATAGGAAAGTGAACACAAGAACAAGGGGACACAATCTGAGGTTAGTTGGGGGAAAGATCAGAAGCAACATGAGAAAATATTATTTTACTGAAAGAGTAGTAGATGCTTGGAACAAACTTCCAGGTAGTGGTTGGTAAATCCACAGTAATTGAATTTAAATATGCCTGGGATAGATCCATCCTAAGATAAAATACAGGAAATAGGATAAGGGCAGACTAGATGGACCAGGAGGTCTTTTTCTGCCGTCAATCTATGTTTCTATGTTTGTCCCATTTTACGAGACCCTTCTGGCTACAATCATTCAGTGAATCGGTGCACTTGTTAAAGTTTTTGCTTTTCAAGTGAATCTAACTTCCCAATTGATTTTCACGTGTCAGAAGATCATAATAGGGAATCACGTGACCACGGGACCCTGCAACGGTCTTAAATATGAGTCAGCAAAGCGCCTGAATTTTTATCACATGACTATGATGGATTCTGCAATGGTTGTAAGCAAGGCAGGGGTTGCTGCTACTGGTGCCCTGTGCACGCAGTTTCGGGTCTCCGGCGTGTGCATACATCCCAGCGAGATTTTGCTTCTGCGGATGTGCAGGAAACAAAATCTGGCGAGGGGATGCGCGTGTGAGATTTCTGCAATTTTTTGCTTCCGCGCATGTGCAGAAGCAAAAAAATCACCAAAATCTTGCACATACGCGCATCCTCTTGCAAGATTTAGCTTCCTGCGCATGTGCAGAAGGAAATCTCGTGGGGATGCACACGCACACACACCAGAGACCCAAAACTGCATGCACAGCTCCAATTTTACTAGCGGTGCGGCATCCTCTTCCGTACCAGTAGGAACTTGATACAGGTTGTAAGCATGAAAAGCGAACATAGGTCACGTTTTCCAGTCAGTGCCGTTCTAATTTCAAACTCATTAAATGGCTGTTGTAAATTCCGGATCACCTAGACTGGACTTTTTTTTTCTTTTTAATTAAAAATAACTTTTATTTAAATAAATATATAGTACACAAAACACAAAACACAAAGACATTTAAAAAGAAAATTGGACGAAAGTGTAGCAAATCTTAATAACGGTTCTAACTACATTAACATTCTATTACAGCTCCTATATGAATAGTCATATAAACCAGTTTTAAAGAAAACAAAGATCCTAAATCATATAAATATTCTGTATCTCTATTTTCCACCATATAGACCTAGACTGGATTTCCATTCACTGAAATCAGTGCTTAAAATTAGCTGGGACGACACAAGCATCACTTTTCGAGTATGAAAGAAAGTTAACCATCTGGATTGAAACCCTTGTGATAGAAAACACACATTTTTATTCCAGGGGGGTCATACCTGAATCTATCAGGAGAGGGGAACTCCTGTTGGGTTTGGACCAAAGGCCTGGGGAATGCGGACATCTGATTGGGCTGGGCATCCTGGGTGAGAAAAATCAAAAGTTGGGAAATAAGCAGATTGCTTTTGATTTCAATTATTGTTTTATACAGGGAAAAAAGCATTCCACAATAACAATATTTATGAAAGTGAAATAGGTCGAGATTGTCTTGGAGTGAAAATGTCAACCATGCATCATCATGGGATCAAAATTGGGCATTTCACCTTCATAAAGCTTGCAAAGTACTGTATTGTTCCTATTGCACAGGCAGTATCATTATATTTTCTTTTCACTATGAACCAGACGTTTCTTGCACTGTTCCTCTCTTTCTATAGAAATATAATAAATAGAAAACTATTATCAGATATTTGGTTTTTCTTTCTTAGGCCAGGATACTGGGTGCAAAAGGGGGAGTGTTACTTTAGAGCAAGGGTTGGCAACCTGAAACACTCAAAAGAGCAATTTGGACCTGTTTCCCACAGGAAAAAAAAACATTGGGAGTCACAAAACCTAGGTGGGCTTGGCCAATTGGGTGTCACTCATTTCTACCAGTCACATGATCCCCCTGGCCACGCCTATCCAACCAATGGAGGGCTGCTCCTCTTCGGCTCTACCATTGTACTTTCTGAGACCGGTGTGGGCATGCACATCGGTGCAAGATTTGACCTCTGCGCATGTGCCGCAAGTGAAATCTCTCGCAAGGATGCTCATGTGCATGAGGTTATGCCTATTTTTGGTGATTTCTTTGCTTCTGTGAATGCGCAGAAGCAAAAAACCACCAAAAATAGGTAAAATCTCATGTGCACGAGCATTGTGTGAGATTTTGCTGGCAGAACATGCACAGAAGCCAAATCTCATGCAGGGGCGTGCATGCACATATCAGGGATGCACAGCTGCATGCACATCAAGATTTTTGCTGCCACACTAGTTTGTCGCCCCGTACCCAATGCAGCACACTACTGTAACCCAGCCTGTCATTAGGGCAGAGAACTGGTTGTTAAAAACACCAGGAACCACAAAATCCTTTTGACATCTCTCCCTCCCCCCCTCTCTCCCCCTCCCTCCCTCTCTCTCTCTCTTCCCTCTCTATGTCTCCCTCTCCCCACCACTATGTCTCCCCTCTCTCTGCCTCTGCCCTGGTTGCTTCTACATCCTCTGCCATAGCCCTTATATTCTCAGGCCAGGTGAAGGCAAGGAATGGGGCCAGACAGTGGTGGGATCACCCAACAGGGAGCCCAAAGCAGAGGGCTCAAAGAGCTGCATGTGGCTCTGGAGTCGCAGGGGTTGCTGACATCTGCTTTAAAGATTTACTCTCACATCACATCAATTTTTAACACTCTATCTATGTATCTACACTACCTACCTACCTACCTACCTACTTATTTATTTTAATATACGTTGAATGTAAATTTATGCCATCTTTTTCAAATAATCCTGTATCAATGACAGGAATTGATCTTGTAGATCAGAGATACAGTATCCATTTCCATTGGAAAGTAAATGGGATGTTTAAAAACAATGACGCACGATACTGTATGTCTAAAAATAACTATCGCCTATTTTTATAGAAGCAAAACAACCCTTTAAAAACACTAAATTAAATCAAAGTTAATCATAATAAATAAATAAAACAAAGCCATAGTAACAAAAATGAAATAAATTTAAAACGTATTTGCTTACCAGCTGTCTTTGGGGTCTATTTGGGATGACAGGAGCTGTGAGCCTTGATTGCCTTTCTTGACTTCTGAAAATATTACAAAAATATCAGAATTTTTTAAAAAGCCAGGTGTGGGATTTGGCAGTTTGCTGAACCGGCCATAACGGCCTCTGCCCCAAATCAACTCACCGGCTCTTTTTTGGCTTGCTTCTACAGTAGGCAACCCACTTCGTTAAGGTGAAGACAACCATAGACAATGTCACTGCAGGAACCACGATCATCAAAATCAAGTCCAGGGTGCTCCAAAGATAGTTGCATTTGGGCCCCATGTGCCAATAATCTTTCCATTTGTTTTGGTAGGAGGGACACCTAGAGATAGAAATGGAGGAGACCAAAATCGAACCACTTTCCCTGTATCAGGATGTTGGGTGATAATCAGTGATGGGTCACTTTTCCGCATGTGCAGAAGCCAAATCGTGCATGAAGATGCACAAGTGCAAGATTTCTGGGGGGGTTTCCTTCCACGCATGCGCGGAAGCAAAAAGGCCCAGAAATTGGATTAAACAAGGTAAGAGCTGTCGGTCACTCTGCCGTGAGCAGCCCGTTCACTCGTCATTCCGCTCGTGGCAGCTCCGCCACGAGCTGCCTGCTCCGACTCCGCTCCCATCCTCTCGCCTGTGTGGGTTCACTCGTGGCGCTGCCACCATAAGTGGCCTGCCCGCTCCACTGCGACTGGCAGCTCCGTCCGCTCACTCCTTCACCGCACCCACCTACTGAACCATGAGCGGCCCTCCTGGCCCATACCTTGCTCTTCCGCGATCTCCTGCAGGCAAGTGGGCCATGGCACGGGGAGCAGGCTGGGAGGCCTCAAGCTTAGCTCGTGTGGCCTGTTCTGTGCTCTCCCACGTGCGCCGAGAGATGCCTGCAGCGTGGGAGAGCAGAGAGCAGGCCACGCAGCTGGAGCTCATGCAGGCCACTGTTGCTGTTGGCCCCAGCTGCCACTCTAGGTGCTGCAGCAAGATTTGGGCAAAAATGGCCAATTTCTTTGCTTTCGCGCATATGCGGAAGCCAAAAAATGGTAATTTTTACCAGAATCGTGCCGTTTGCACATGCACAGTGCGTGCATACCCGGCAGCAATGGAGCGAGGCTACGCACTCCATTTCCATCACTGGAGCGGCATCCCCGCTGTTCCGACTCATGGCCCATCCCTGATGCTAATCCACACAGCAACTTTAGGATTGGATGCTAGAATCAAGGGCTTACTTGTGTTCTGGAGTATCATTGGCAAGCAACATTATCAGCCTCCAGCATTCAGACCAAGTTTGCTTATCAACAAAGGTTCAGTGGTGGGCAACGAAGATAATACAAAGGTTGAGAACATGCCTACAAGGACAGGCAGGCTAAAGTTTGGGAGTTAAATGATGAAGAAGAAAAAAAGACTTAGCAGAGAGATGATAGCCATGTTCAAGTACATAAAGAGAAGCTACTGAGAAAGTAGTCAAGAAAGTTTTTCCATATCTTGGAAAAAAGACTAGAAGTGGCATGAAATTCAGCAGATTTTGACAGGTTCTGGAGAACCGGTAGCAGAAATTTTGAGTAGTTTGGAGAACTTGCAAATACCACCTCTGGCTGGCCCCAAAGTGGGAAGGGAATGGGGGTTTTGCAGTATCCTTCCCCTGGAGTAGGGAGAGTATGGAGATTTTGCAGCATCATTTCCCTGTAGTATCCTTCCCCTGCCATGCCCACCACTCTACGCCCACAGAACCGGTAGGGAAAGAACTGAATTTCACCCCGATACAAGGAAGGGAAGGAGTGAGTGAGAGAAAGAGAGAGAGAGAGAGTGATAATTAGATTTAGTTTATCATGAAGGAAAAAGTTCAGAATGGAAGTTGCCCCTATGGAGGTTATAAATTCTCCATCTCTGGAGGCTTTTGAAGAAGAGGCTGGCCTTTGCAAATACAGCCCTGCTCTCTAATTCCCCAAAACAAGTTAGCTAGTTAGTTAGTTAGTTAATTGCTTGCTTGCTTGCTTGCTTGCTTTCTTGCTTACTTACTTTCTTTCTTACTTTCTTTCTTTCTTATTTACTTTCTTTCTTACTATCTTTCTTTCTTACTTTCTTTCTTACTTATTTTCTTACTTACTTTCTTTCTTTCTTTCTTATTTACTTACTTTTTTACTTACTTTCTTACTTTCTTTCTTTCTTACTTTCTGACTTACTTTCTTACTTACTTTCTTACTTTCTTTCTTTCTTTCTTTCTTACTTAGTTACTTATTTTCTCTCTCTTTCTTTCTTTCTTTCTTTCTTTCTTTCTTTCTTTCTTTCGTACTTACTTACTTACTTACTTACTTGCAATAAGGAACTTTATCTTTACAACCACAGGCAATCCCTTCAGGGCAAAAACCGGTTGTGTCACCTGCACAGTTGTCAAAGTCTGCAACATGGGTGCAATCAGCTGGAAAGCAAGGCACAGTTCAGTTGAACCACTGTCATCACTGGGACATCCAAGAGCAAACTGCAACTGCCTACGTGGATCCCTCACTGGGCTCCTGCACCATGTTAACCAGAGGTGGGCTGCTAAGGTGGAACGGTGACGTGTGCTCGCCCCTGTGGCTCTGAGTGCTAGCGGAGTCCAGCGCAATTCTGCTACTGCACCTGGGCAGGGAGCGAAATCACATGCGGGCACATGTCACCCTTCCATCTTAGTAGCCCACCTCTGGTGTTAACCATAATATAGTTTAACTGTTTTTGCTGTGGCTCAGTCTTGTTAGCTTGGCTATTTGTCTTTCAAAAGCCAGAGTTATGGCTTAGCAGGGTAGGAGAACACAGAGAAAGTATCATTCATTTAACAGCATAGTAAGCCATGATTAGCTGACTGTTTAATAAAACAGTGGTTCTCAACCTTTCTAATGCCGCGACCCCATTATTATTATTATTATTATTATTATTATTATTATTATTATTATTATTATTATTGATTAGATTTGTATGCCGCCCCTCTCCGTAGACTCAGGGCGGCTCACAGCAATGATAAAAACAATACATAATGACAAATCTAATAGTTAAACTCTAAAATAACAATAATACATTTAAAACGTCTAAAAAACAAGAAACCCCAATATATAAAAAACATACATACAATCATATCATCCACAGAAAACCACATAGGCAGGGGGAGGTGTTTCAGTTCCCCCACGCTTGACGACAGAGGTGGGTTTTAAGGAGTTTACGAAAGGCAAGGAGGGTGGGGGCAGTTCTAATCTCTGGAGGGAGCTGATTTCAGAGGGTCAGAGCTGCCACAAAGAAGGCTCTTCCTCTGGGTCCCGCCAACCGACATTTTTAGTTGACGGGACCTGGAGGAGACCAACTCTGTGGGACCTAACCGGTCGCTGGGATTCATGCGGCAGAAGGCGGTCTCGTGGATACCCTGGTCCGGTGCCATGAAGGGCTTTATAGGTGATGACCAACACTTTGAATTGTGACCGGAAACTGATTGGCATCCAATGCAGACTGCGGAGTGTTGGAGTAACATGGGCATATTTAGGAAAGGCCATGATTGCTCTCGCAGCTGCATTCTTAATACAGTTCCTCATGTTGTGCTGATTGGTAAAAAGGTCAGAGGGACACTCTCACTGTAAACACCTGATTGGTTGGATTCTAAAATTGTTCCAAGGCGCCAGAATAGAAGCTTTAGTTCCTAACACCATGGGAAATTTCTCTTTTCCCATGGTCTTAGGCGACCCCTGTGAAATGGTTCTTCGACCCCCAAAGGGGTTGAGAACCATTGGTTTAAAAGAACAACTTCGTTGCTATTGTAAGGAGAGTTGGATTAGATCCAGGGTGTTAAACTCAATGCCTGGGGGCCTGATCCGGCCCACGGCGTTCTTAGATCTGCCCAGTGAAGGGCGACTAAATTTTTTACTACCACGCTGTGGGCGTGGCTTATGCAGGACACCCTGCATTTTCTTTCAACATCTTTCATGCAAATTGGGTGCTCTGGGGTGGAGCTCCATTTTTGCTACCCCACTGCGTTCCCCCTTCCTGTCCGGGCAGCAGCCCACCCCTGGATCTGGCCCATGGAATTGCTCTGGAAACAGTGAAGGACCACCCCACAGTGCTTCTTCCAGAGAAAATGGGCTCCCAAGCTCTATTTTAGCCTAGCACAGCCTCCTGTCACCCTCCGTTTCCACTGGCAGAGGGTCAAAGGAGGCTGTGGCAGCTGAAAATGGAGCTTGGAAGCCTGTTTTTGCTGGCAGAGCGCTCAGGCCACCCTAGGAACCCAACAGGAGTGACATCGAGCTGGCCATGCCACCACGCCCCACCCAAAGTCAAACACAGTGGTTCTCAACCTGGAGAGCAGGACCCCTTTGGGGGGGTCAAACAACCGTTTCACAGTGGTCGCCTAAGACCATGGAAAAGACAAATTTCCCATGGTGTTAGGAACTAATGCATCTTATTCTGGCTCCTTGGAACATATTTTTACAATCCGACCAATCAAGCGTTTACAGTGGGGGTGTCCCTCTGACCTTCCTGCCAATCAGCTTAAAGCTCTGTTGGGAGAATTGGTGCTAAACCTATGCTTGGGGGTCACCACAACATGGGGAACTGTATTAAGGGGTTGCGGCATTAGAAAGGTTGAGAACCATTGGTCAAACATAACCCCGATGTGGCCCTTCATGAAATCTAGTTTGGCACCCCTGCATTAGATGGAATTTTACATGTCAGAACACCCAAAGACAAACTTACTTTAAGAAACAAACAACGATTTACTGCAATATGTGAACCTGGTTTGTCTCTATTATAAAATAAAAGTGTGTTTGTTTACTTTTTTCTAGTTTATCTACCCTTTCCCCAAATTGCCAGCAAGTTACTTTTTCCTGTCTGGAAAAAAAAAAGTATTGGATTGTGTTTTGCGTCATTAACAACTGACTTGATAAAGGCATTCATTTAATTGTGTTTTGTGTCATTAACAACTGATTTGATAAGGGCATTCATTTAATTTTGAATTCTTCTATAACAGTAATAATAATTCACTTCTAAAACTATGTTTCTCTCCTACATTACCAGTAGATAAGAACAATCTCTTTCTGGAAGTATCTAAACTCAGGATTTTAAAAGTTCTAATTATCTTTAGCCATATTCCCATGATTTTAAGACTGTAACATAGTTTTGAGTCCTCTCAGCCCCAAAACAGAAGCTGGTTCCCACAGAGGGAAAACTCAAGTTAAAATGTATTTATTTTTCTTGAATTAGTCAAGATATTTCTATTCTCTTTCCGTTTCTCAGCAATTTCAGTATCAAGTAGATGATCCAGGAGAATTTATCTTTCTGATTGTAACTTGGTACCCCATATCTGTGAGAACATATGATAGAAAACAATCTTTCATCTTTATCTGCTTTCACATTACATGAGGTTATTAAATTAATTCCCTTTTAGGTTCTCACGATCATCATTATTGAACTAGGTTTGCACAATCGGCTAAGCTCTAAAGGAACTAACCAGGCTTACCATATTAAGTCTTTAACCGTAGAAATTGTGGTGGACTTTAGGAGAAACCCTCCCATTTTACCACCTCTTACAATACTACACAACACACTATCAACAGCAAAGACGTTCAAATTTCTAGATTCTATCATATCTCAAGACTTAGTCACCTAACATCAAAAACTTCATTAAAAACAATACAACAAAGAATGCTCTTTCTGCGCTAACTCAGAAAGCTCAAACTGTCCAAGGAGCTGCTGATACAGTTCTACAGAGGAATAATTGAGTGTCATCTGTACCTCCATAACTGTCTGGTTTGGTTCTGCAACCCAACAAGTCAGACACAGACTTCAGAGGAGAATTAGAACTGCAGAAAAAACAACTGCCACCAACCTCCTTCCATTGAGGACCTGTATACTGCACAGGTCAAAAAGAGGGCTGTGCAAATATTTACAGATCCCTCACACCTTGGACACAAACTGTTTCAAACTCCTACCCTCAAAGCAATGCTACAGAACACTGCACACCAGAACAACTGGACACAAGAACAGTTTTTCCCTGAACGCCATCACTCGGCTAAACAAACATTTCCTTCGACACTGTCAAACTACTCACTAAGTCCGCACTACTTTTAATCTTCTCATAGTTCCCATCACCCATCTCCTCCCATTAATGATTGCATGACTGTAACTTTGTTGCTTGCATCCTTACGACTTATATTGACCAATATATGATTTGAATGCTTATTTGTATAATATGACTATCATTAAGTGTTGTACCTTAAGGTTCTTGACGAACATATCTTTTATTATATTTACACTGAGAGCATATGCACCAATGACAAAATCCTTGTGTCCAATCATACTTGGCCCATAAAATTCTATCCTTGTGTGTCCAATCACACTTGGCCAATAAAGAATTCTATTCTATTCTATTCTATTCTATTCTCTGTTCTCTATTCTATTCACCACACTAGGTAAATTATATTGTGCAGGCACATTCCTTGAGGTCTGTATTCCAACATATGAATATTAAGATTGTGGATTTTAATCCTAGTCTTTACTACATCCACCTCTTTGAAAAACAAAAGTCAAGTTCCAAAGGATTCCTCTTGATTCTGACTTCTGGAGTTAAGCAGAAGTCATCTAAAACAGTGTTTCCCAACCTTGGCAGCTTGAAGATATTTGGACTTCAACTCCCAGAATTCCACAGCCAGAATTCTGCTGGCTGGGGAATTCTGGGAGTTGAAATCCAGATATCTTCAAGTTGCCAAGGTTGGGAAACACTGATCTAAAAGAAGATCCCAAAGGTTTTCTTACGATTTGCAGCTTGTGCAGTCAGGCAAGTGATGGTGAGCAACAGAAGTAGGAGGAGGTGAAGACTGGAGGCAAACATGATGGAATTCCTTCGCAAAGAGAGAGTTTAGATCCTTTTCCGGCTTTCTGAAGTTTTCATCCCAACCTCAGTACTTTGGATTTGCATTAGACCAAAGATCATGGATTTTGAACTTGCTTTACAGCATCATATCTGGTTTTTAATTAACTTTTCTAAAGGTAAGTCTCCTTGGATTGGTTCTCAAGACCGATAGTGATATAAATAAATGATTAGAAATGTGTTCATAGCATTTCCTAAATAGATTACATATAGGTGATGATAATGTCCATGCAAAGCAGATTACTAGTAGTGTATATCCTGGTAAGTGGTGATTGCCTTATTTAGGATATATAGGGCACATTAAAGATGGAGATTGGTGGATTCCCCCTGGCTATTTTTCTCCTTTTCGGCGACCTATCCTAAACCAGTAGGAAGCAATCCTCTTTCAGGTAATCCTCGAGTTATGTCGGACCAGAATATCTCCGGGGCCGTCTTCTGCCACACAAATCCCAGCGACCGGTTAGGTCCCAAAGAGTCGGCCTTCTCCGGGTCCCATTGACCAAACAATGTCGTTTGGCGGGACCCAGGGGAAGAGCCTTCTCTGTGTCAGCCCCGACCCTCTGGAACCAGCTCCCCCCAGAGATCAGGACTGCCCCCACCCTCCTTGCCTTTTGTAAGCTCCTCAAGACCCACCTCTGTCGTCAGGCATGGGGGAATTGAGATATCACTTTCCCCCTAGGCCTATACAATTTATGCATGGTATGTTTGTGTGTATGTTTGGTTTTAATAAGGGTTTTTTAGTTATTAAACATTAGATTTGTTATATGCTGTTTTTTGCTGGCTAAAGGATTTAACAAATGTGGCATTCCACACACAGACCAAACATTTTTTAAACCAAAGGGAAAAAAATCCCCTTTATTGTTTCTTCTGACCGAAGTTCTTAAGGAAATGAATTCATTGTAGACTGGATGCAGCTATTTAGCAATTTAGATAAGGATCTTTTTAAAGCAAGTATGTCAGCCAAATGATTATTTATCCTAAGGCCTGTTACTGTGGTCATAAGGAACTCTTTTTTCTTATCTATGAGTGCAATGCCCTGAAAAATTACCATCATAAAAAAGTGATATGGAAGTGGAAAGGATTTTTTAAAATATCTATTAGACAAATTCAACAGATCTTCAATCTCTCTAGGGCAGAGATGGCAAACCTTTTTTCCCTCCAGTGCCAAAAAAGCGTGGGCGCGCACTATCGCACATGTGCGAGTGCCCACACCCATAATTCAATGCCTGTGGAGGGCAAAAACAACTTCCCCCGTCTCCTGGAGGTCCTCTGGAGGCTGTTTCCCAACTTCTGATGGGCCCAGTAGGCTTGTGTTTTTCCTTCCCCAGGCTCCAAAGGCTTCCCTGGAGCCAGAGGAGGGTAAACATGCCCTCCCCCATCCCCCAGGAGGCTCACTGGAAGCCAAAAACGCCCTCCCAGAGCCTCTGTGCAAGCCAAATATCAGCTGGCCAAAACACACATGCACGTTGGAGCTGAGCTAGGCAACAGGAGCCTCCCCTCTCTATGCAAGTTACAAAATGCCTTTTTTTGACCTTCTCTGGGAATACTCCTGCCTTTTCAAAATCTACGTCACCACTTTATCTATCACTGCAACACTAAGAAATGAAAACTGCACGATGCCCTGAATAAAAACAGCAGTTCTAAAACCTATCTTTTGGTGCAAGATCTAAAACTGGCCATGACTCCTCCATGAAAATAACACTTGCAAGCTCTTTCATTGTTACTCTCTCCGAATAATAATTTTAAAAAGCCCTCACCAGGGGATAAAATAACATGCTAAGGATGCTAGCCAGATGAATACCTGATAAGCAGATTCTTTTCCCTATTTTCCTCCCCAAAAACTAATTATACTCCGAAAAATACAGTAATACATTTCAAAATATTCAGTCGCAACCCTGTTGAAGAAGAGAGTGTAGTTAGTTTCCCCCCAAACTAAGGTGCGTCTTATATGCCGGCGCGTCTTGGCGGGACCCAGGGGAAGAGCCTTCTCTGTGGCGGCCCAGGCCCTCTGGAACCAACTCCCCCCCAGAGATTAGAATTGCCCCCATCCTCCTTGCCTTTCGTAAGCTACTTAAAACCCACCTCTGCCGCCAGGCATGGGGGAATTAAGACTTCTTCTCCCCGTAGGCCGTTACAACTGTATACATGGTATGTTTGTAGGTATGTTTGGTTTTTATATATTAAGGGGTTTTAATTTGCTTTTAGTATTGGATTTTATTGTATATTGTTCATGATTGTTGTTAGCTGCCCCGAGTTTTCGGAGGGGGCGGCATATAAATCCAATGAAACTTGAAACTTATATTTTGAAAAATATGGTAAGTGCTATTGCTATTACAGTTTGGTTTTCCCCAATGTTAAATGAAGACAAATTCCAAGAAGTATTGTAGGTGGTCTTCCTGGGAGGAGAAGGGGAGGGGGAAGTGGAAGAAGAGGAGGAGGAAGGAGGAGGAAGAGGAGGAGGAAAAGCTCAGTCAATTCCTAGGTTGGCTTACCTGGAGAATTTCTCTCCCCACCTTCACCTTGTCTTGATAATTGTTTATAGGGGAAGAAGATGAGCAGGGATGAGAGATTGTGATGCTGGGCCCATTGTGACTCTTTGCCTGATCAGGGCCTGTTGGGTGACCCCCAGCCCAAGCTGGGATGGAAGCGAGCCAGAAACAGGAACCCAATCTCCATTCTTTGTAAACGGGCAGGAGAAAAAATAACACAGGGAAGGGCGGGGGTGAAGGAAGAACGCCGCTTCTACTTCTTCTTTTGTCTTCTTTTTTCTTTTTCTGGCCTTGTCTGACCATCACTCTCTGAGATGGTGAATGAAGCAGCCCCAGCAGAGGCTCAGCAGCGCTCAAGCCCCTTTGTGGGAAGCGAATGGCCACGCTGCTGCTTCACCGTCTCGCTATGGAAGGCAACAGCAACTCCATGAATCGCTTCCGGGTGCGACCAGCCGAGCCGCGGGACTGCCCACATATCATGCGACTCATTAGAGTAAGAGAAGAGGATGGGGTGATGATCTTAACCTATCAACTGTTGGGGAGTCCAAACAAATAACATTGTTTTCAGTGGTGGGATTCACATTTTTTTTTACTATCGATTCTATGGGCATGGCTTGGTGGGCAAAGTGTGGCTTGGCGGGCATGGTAGGTGAAGGATACTGCAAAATTCCCTGCCCATTAGAGGTGGGTTCCTATCGGTGACTCTGGTGTGCACGCTTCCAGTATTGGACCACCGATGATGCAATTTTGGCGCAACCGCTCTGCTGCTGCCTTTGCCCATCTGTGCATGTTGCCATCTATTTTTGTGTGGGTTTCGCAATTTTTTGGCTCTCTGAGCCATGCATGGAAGTAAAATCATCCCTCTGAGCATCCGTGGGAAGTAAAATCGCTCATGGAGACATGCGTGCATGCATAAATGTAGCAAGCGCCCGGGCGTAAAATGTCGCAATGTGCACCAGTAGGAAAGGCAAGAGGAACCTGCCCCTGCTCTCCACCCCACTTAACCTGCTTTCCAGCTCCGATCTCCTCTGCAGGGCAACAAAAGAAGACCCAGCTGATCAACTGGGACTCAGGAGGCAGTGAATAGATGGAGGGGGGGAGCCAGCCACAGGTGGTATTTGCCAGGCCTTTGAACTACTCAAAATTTATTCATTTATTTTATTTATTTGTTTGGTCAAGTACGTATTGGTGGTATACAAAGATATAATAATATTTATATACATGATACTAGTAAAAGAGAAACATTAGGACAGGGGATGGAAGGCACTCGGGTGCACTTATGCACACCCCTTTCTAAATAATAATAATAATCATAATAATAAATAATAAGCTGAACTACCCAAAATTTCCACTACTGGTTCTCCGAACTACTCAAAATTTCCACTACCGGTTCTCTGAACTACTCAAAATTTCCACTACCGGTTCTCTGAACTACTCAAAATTTCCACTACCGGTTCTCCGAACTATTCAAAATTTCCACTACCGGTTCTCTGAACTACTCAAAATTTCAGAACTGGCTGAATCCCACCTGCATTTCTTTTCTTCATCCCAGTGACATTCTGGTTTCTTCTCTTGGCAGGAACTGGCTGCTTATGAAAACATGCCCGAAGCAGTAAAAATAACAGAAACAGGTAAAAATAGCAGCTTTTCAGGGGTTTTATACAGCTAGTCCTTGACTTACCGCCTTTCATTTAATGATCGGTTGAAGTTGCAATGGGACTGAAAAAAGTGACTTTACGGCCATTTTTTCACGCTGATGATCTTTCATGGTCATGCGATCAAAACTTGGACACTTGGCAACCGGTTCATATTTATGACGGTCACTGTGTCCCCGGGGATTGTGGGATCCCCTTTTGTGATCTTCTGACCAACAAAGTCAACTGGGGAAAACCAGATTCACTTTATGATCAAACTTAATGACAGTAGTGATTTGTTTAACGATGGGGATGGCAAGAAAGACCCTCAAATGGAGCAAAATTAACTTAGTACTTGAACCTTGACATTCTTGTGTCACTTAGTGGTGGAAATTTGGGGCTCATATATCAAGGACAGGACTACTAGCTTTTCTACACTGAAATAGTACAGTGCATGTGCAGAAGCCAAAATCTCGTGTGGACGTCCTTCCGGTATTGAGATTTGGCCAAAAATTGCTGATTTCTTTGCTTCTGTACATGAGCAGAAGCAAAAAACCTGGTAATTTTTACTGGAATTGATCCAGTTGCATGTGCACGCCGGGCGGTAATGGAGCTACACTATGGACTTCATTTCCGCTACTGGAACAGGGTTCCCGCCGTTCTGGGGCTGAGCCCATCCCTGGGTGAAAACATACTTAAGAAAACATCAGCTTAAAGGCTTTGGGGCCAATGATGATCCTGTCTTTTGTAATTTTCATGTATTTCTCACCCTTCATTCAATGGCTTGAACATTTTTTCAGATTTACTTCGAGATGGTTTTGGAACGCATCCTTTCTTCAAGTGTTTAGTAGCAGAGGTATCATCGGAAAATGTAATGTTAGGTAAGCAAAAAACTAATTATTTCGCTGGTGAAATGAGTCTTAACTACCTTTGCAGCTATGCGGTGGCTCAGTGGCTAAGACGCTGAGCTTGTTGATCGAAAGGTCAGCAGTCTGGCGGTTCAAATCCCTAGCACCAGGTACCGGGGTGATCTCCCATTACTTGTCCCAGCTTCTGCCAACCTAGCAGTTGGAAAACATGTAAAAAAATGCAAGTAAAAAAAATAGGGACCACCTTTTATTAGGAAGGTAACAGCATTCCATGTGCCTCAGCCCAGAAATACAATGGCTGGCTGTATTTTAACTTCTGCCCACTTTCTTAATTTTCTCAACGGCCTGTAGGATAAAAGGGCAGTTGGGGAAAAAAAATCAATGGAACTTTCAGAGGTGCCCAATGATATGCAGAGGCTCATTCTGACATTTTCCTGTTGCCTTTGAGCCTAAGGTGAACGGAGTGTCAAAGACAATTAGTGGCAAGGCAACCTGTAATTGTGAAAGGAGCTGTGCTTTCATACACACAAAACTATTATTCCCATCGAGTGCGTGAAAGTTTATAACAATTCACTGCAGCTACCTTGCCATGGCCAACTTATTGCAGGACCAGAGTTACAGTAATATCAAAGAAATGGTGGAATAGAATCATTACAAAAAAGGATGCAAAAGGGAGGGATAGAAGAAAATCCGAAGGACAAAAATTATAATATACAGTATTTTTATTTATTTATTTATTTTATTATTTGGATTTGTATGCCGCCCCTCTCCGAAGACTCGGGGCGGCTCACAACAAGTGACAAGCAATCCAATACATAATCCAATTAATTAAAATATTGAATTTTTTTTAAAAAAAACCCATATACTAAGATACATACACACAGGCATACCATGTATAAATTCAACGTGCCCAGGGGGAGATGTTTAGTTTCCCCATGCCTGACAGCAAAGGTCGGTTTTGAGGAGTTTGCGGAAGGCAGGAAGAGTAGGGGCGGTTCTGATCTCCGGGGGGAGTTGGTTCCAGAGAGTCGGTGCCGCCACAGAGAAGGCTCTCCCCCTGGGGCCCGCCAACCGACATTGTTTAGTTGACGGGACCCGGAGGAGGCCCGCTCTGTGGGACCTAATCGGTCGCTGGGATTCGTGCGACAGAAGGCGGTCTCGGAGATATTCTGGTCCGATGCCATGAAGGGCTTTAAAGGTCATAACCAACACTTTGAATTGTATTTTAACTACCATATTTTTCAAGCTAGAAGACACACTGGTGTGTAAGACACACCAAGATTTCAAACAGATAAGTAAGAAAAAAGGGTTTTGTTCTCTCTGGCCCCTAGGAGCACTCTGCAAGTCCCCCAAAACCCTCTGCGCACCTAATTTTAACACAAAAAAAAACCCGGTCCATTTTTTTGCAAAAATGAGATGCTTGGGTGGGGCTTTGGGAGGCCAAAAATGGCTATATTCGGTGTATAAGACGCACCAACATTTCAACCCCCTTTTGGGGGAAAAAAAGGTGTGCGTTATGCTCCGAAAACTATGGTAATTAAATAGAATTGTTAAATTGTTCCACAGCAAATTGGTTGTGGTGAGTTGGCTGTCATGAATTGTCCTGTTCCACCTTTTGAGAATCTAAATGAGGTCCCAGATTGTTGGGGCTGAGATGCCAACTTTGTAAAACTACTTAGAGAGGACTGTAAGACACTGTGAAAGGGTATATAAGTCTTAAGTGCTACACCTAGACATTTATACCACTTCATAGTGCTTTACATCCCTCTCTTAAGCAGTTTAGAGTGTCAGCATCTTTGCTCTCAACAATCTGGGTCCTTATTTTACCAACCTTGAAAGGATGAAGGCCGAGTTAACCTTGAGCTGGTGGGAACCCTATTCCAAACTCTCAACATTTTTGAACAATGACACTTTGCAGCTGCAATGAGGATAATGAAGGCTACTAGAAAACATAGTTTGTTTAGTAAGACCCGAGACCCCTTAATGTTCTCACCTCTACTTTGAAGACCATGTAAAGAATCAAACTTCCATCTGCTTGTCTTTTCAGATCCATTTTATCCGGGAATAATTCCCACTGTATGATTTTTATTTGAGTCAATGTGTGCCGTAAACTGCCAGAAACTTTAAAAAGAATTTCAAAACAAGAGTTGGAAAAGGTCAGGTGGATTTGAGACTAAAGGACTATGAGAAAGGTGTCACTCTTCCTCTCAACCCGTTTCCCCAACAAAACAGTCCACTCTAATGAAAAACAGACCACACAGAGATTGTTTCCCCACTTTCTTTCTGATTTAATTACTTACTTTTCAGTTGTAAACATCTGCGGATAGAAAAGCAGGGCTCAAATAACAAATACAGGAGTTCAGTGTTCGGGGTGTGACAAGACGTTAAACCTACCGTTCTCCAGCACTGCTTTTTTCAAACCAGAATTCTGGGAGTTGAAGTCCTCCAGGGTTAAAGTTGCCAAGGTTGGAGACCCCTTGACATTCATAATAAAAGATAAGGAACAGGCTGTTTTTCAACAGAATAGAAAAGAAAAGAATAGAATTCTTTATTGGCCAAGTGTGATTAGACACACAAGGATTTTGTCATGGTGCATATGCTCTCAGTGTACATAAAAGAAAAGACACATTTGTCAAGAATCAAAAGGTACAACACTTAATGATAGTCCAAGCACAAATAAGTAATCCAATCATATTAGGAACCAGTCAATATAAGTTGCAAGGATACAATTTATATGGGATATGTTTTATCAATAGTTAGACAAAAGGGGTGGAAATACTAGATAAATGGCCACTTTACTAGATAAATGGTCAAAGCAATGGAAACTGCAGTTTAATGTTTCCAAATGTAAAATAATGCACTTGGGGAAAAGGAATCCTCACTCTGAGTATTGTATTGACAGTTCTGTGTTAGCAAATACTTCAGAAGAAAAGGATTTAGGGGTAGTGATTTCTGACAGTCTCAAAATCGGTGAACAGTGCAGTCAGGCGGTAGGGAAAGCAAGTAGGATGCTTGGCTGCATAGCTAGAGGTATAACAAGCAGGAAGAGGGAGATTATGATCCCGCTATATAGAATGCTGGTGAGACCTCATTTGGAATACAGTGATCCCTCTATTATCGCGAGGGTTCCGTTCCAAGACCCCTCGCGATAATCGATTTTTCGGGATGTAGGGTTGCGGAAGTAAAAACACCATCTGCGCATGCGCGCCCTTTTTTTCTGTAGGAAAGTGAACACAAGAACAAGGGGACACAATCTGAAGTTAGTTGGGGGAAAGATCAAAAGCAACATTAGAAAATATTATTTTACTGAAAGAGTAGTAGATCCTTGGAACAAACTTCCAGCAGACGTGGTAGATAAATCCACAGTAACTGAATTTAAACATGCCTGGGATAAACATATATCCATCCTAAGATAAAATACAGAAAATAGTATAAGGGCAGACTAGAAGGACCAGGAGGTCTTTTTCTGCCGTCAGACTTCTATGTTTCTATGAAATTGAAAGATTAGTTGTGTGTGTGTGTGTGTGTGTAAATGATGTAAGAATTTTATTATAAGCAAACATGAATGTTATTACTATTATCATGACTAGTATTTTATTAATATCTTTTGAGACAGTCAATTGGGCAATACAATACATTGTT
The DNA here is from genome assembly GCF_031021105.1 of Erythrolamprus reginae. Classification (NCBI taxonomy): domain Eukaryota; kingdom Metazoa; phylum Chordata; class Lepidosauria; order Squamata; family Dipsadidae; genus Erythrolamprus; species Erythrolamprus reginae. The sequence continues at coordinate 41,737,148 of NC_091957.1, forward strand.
TAATAAGCTTTTATGTTTTTCAAAGAAGAAAAAAGGTATAAATAAAATCAAAAGGAAAAAAAGAGATGTGCTGTGGTTTGACACCCCCTGCCCCACAATGGCCTGTTTCCCAATATAAAAATAAAATGCAAATGACTCAGTGAGAGGTATTAATTTCTTGGTCCATTTTAACAGAAGGCTATTATTATCGGAAGGCAATTAGGTAAGCGGTTACATTAAATCTTCATACATTATTATTATTTATTAGATTTGTATGCCGCCCCTCTCCGTAGATTCAGGGCGGCTTACAACAATGATAAAAAATCTAATATTTAAAAACTCTAAAAAACATACCATGCATAAACTATATAGGCCTGGGAGATGTCTCAATTCCCCCATGCCTGACGGCAGAGGTGGGTTTTGAGGAGTTTGTGAAAGGCAAGGAGAGTGGGGGCAATTCTAATCTCCGGGGGGAGTTGGTTCCAAAGGGTTGGGGCCGCCACAGAGAAGGCTCTTCCCCTGGGTCCCGCCAGACGACATTGTTTAGTCGACGGGACCCAGAGAAGGCCAACTCTGTGGGACCTAACTGGTCGCTGGGACTCTCCAAGTAGTGCTTACCAGATCTGTCATATTAAATTGGACGGCTTATGATTAATAAATAAATTGATGAAATGAAAAGAAACTGGATTTCTTTGATTGCCTTACCCTTTTTCATTTGGGGATATAATTAATTACAGAGGTACCTCAAGAACTTAATTCGTTCCGTGACCAGGTTCTTAAGTAGAATAGTTTGTAAGAAGAAGCAATTTTCCCCATAGGAATCAATGTAAAATCAAATAATGTGTGCGATTGGGGAAGCCACAGGGAGGGTGGAGGCCCTGTTTGCTCCCAGGAGATTCCTAGAGGCCCCACAGAGGCTTCTCCCCGCCTTTTCCGGCCCCATTTCCTCCCACGAGATTCCTAGAGAGGCCCCACGGAGGCTTTTTCCCGACTTTTCCAGCCCTGTTTCCTCCCAGGAGATTCCTAGAGAGGCCCCACGGAGGCTTCTCCCTGCATTTTCCGGTTACAGTTTCGGAGGCTTGGGTTTGTAAGTGGAAAATGGTTCTTGAGAAGAGGCAAAAAAATCTTGAACACCTGGTTCTTATCTAGAAACGTTCGTAAGTAGAGTCTTTCTTAGGTAGAGGTACCACTATACTTACAATGCTGTTGCTTTTTTTCCCTCCACAGATGCAAGTATTGTAGCTTTTGCTATGTATTACTTTACCTACGACCCTTGGATTGGCAAGCTGTTATACTTAGAAGACTTTTATGTGATGGACGAATATAGAGGTAACTTTAACAACCCTGTTTTCCTTGTGGCCCATTTCTAACACAGCCAGAAAAATGGAAGAACAGTGACGTGGAATCAGGGCATCGTGGCAGGACTGGAGAATAAGCCAGTTTTTGATACACATTCATGTCCCCATAGACTTTTTAAAATCGCTAGACTAAACCATCCCTCTGCTTTGGGATGAGTCACTTTTAAGTGACCTGTGAGGTGGTTGATATTGCAGGAAATGTAGTTGTTTGCATCCCATAACCAATTGGGGTGATGGATTTTGAGCCTATTGTACAATCTAAGTTTACCTAGATTTTGTGAATCCAAGAATGTGTTACTAACCACCATAGCGGCATTTTCTAATCTCAGCAGCTTGAAGTGTAGCCATCTTCAAGTTGCCGAGAAACACAACAATGTCAAGTTTGTTCTGCAAATGCAGTTGTTCTTGATGGTGGATTGGTGCCGTCCTTTTTTTAATTTAATTTCTGCTGCACGAATCCCAGTGACCAGTTAGGTCCCACAGAGTGGGCCTTCTCCGGGTCCCGTCAACTAAACAATGTCGTTTGACGGGACCCAGGGGAAGAGCCTTCTCTGTGGCGGCCCCGGCCCTCGGGAACCAACTCCCCCCAGAGATTAGAATAGCCCCTACCCTTCTTTCCTTTCGTAAGCTCCTTAAAAGCCATCTCTGCCGTCAGGCATGGGGGAACTGAGATATTTTTTCCCCCTAGGCTTCTAAAATTTATGTATGGTATGTTTGTATGTATGATTGGTTTTTAAAATAAGGGTTTTTAGCTGTTTTAGTATTGGATTGTCGCATGTTGTTTTTACCACTGTTGTTAGCGACCCCGAGTCTACTGAGAGGGACGGCATACAAATCCAATAAATAAATAAATAAAAATAAATAAATTTCAAAAGACCCGAAACAAAAAACAGCTAAAAACCTTTTTAAAAAAATAAAAGAGAGATTGGTAGAATAAAACCTTTGTTTTCTGTACAGATAATTGAATTAGAACAAAACAATGGAGAATTTATCATTCAGACAACTGCTTTTCTTAATTTGTGTTTTGGCAGGCTGGGGCATTGGAACGGAACTTTTAAAAAATTTAAGTCAGGCAAGTAACCATTTAAGACTAAGTTATATATTTTAAATGTTACGCTCATCATTTTCATGGGATGACATTAATTATTGCTAAAGAGCTAGCAGAAAAGTTTTTTTTAAAAAAGCTACAGCAACTTTTCCAAAATGGGATTCCTTCTATCTGAGTTGGTGGCTAAAATTTCCATCATTGCTCAAACCAAATGGCCATTTCTGGGATGGGACATTAAATAGAGAGAACCATCTGTTGGTTGCATTCTTTAAAGCCACAAAAGAAAGAGTCCACAAAATCAGGGCTCCACCTCTCTCATAACTGAGAGGTAAAATTGAGTTTAAAATAATTGAGTTTATTTCCAGCCAGTGGCTAAAATTGCTTATGAATTCTTAAATTGCAAAGAGCGGTTTTCATCACTGAATGGTCCTTTACACTTCACAATTTGATATGCAATATTGCTGTTGTTAGAGAGAGAAAAAATTATAGCTCAGTTGAAATGACCTACAGATGCATGCATGATAATGCAATAATTTTAATACATGCAAACGTTCAAATCTTAACAAAATGTTTAATGACTCGATCGCCTTCTCGTCAACTTGCTGTCGAGGTTCCAGGTATCATCCGAACTAAATCAGAGTCCAAGTCAAAGTACTTCTCAAAGTTCCAATATATTGCCAGAGCCATCCTGGGAAACCTGAATCCAAGTTTCCTACCCAGTTGAAAGTTCACATCCCTTGTCCCCCACTCCCCAGCCTTGTCACGTTGCCCACTCAGGTTGTGCCAGCATGGCAAGTCCTCCTTCTGCTTCCGCCCAGGTGAGCGAGTATAGGATGGCCTTGAACCACTTTAAAGAATGCCTTGTGACTGCATCTGTTACTCATGAAAATCACCCGTCCCAAGTTCCCATAAACATCAGGCCTTCTATAGTGTAGCAAGCAGTTAATTTTTCCCCAACTCCTGCACCGGCTTGACACTTGTTTTGCCCAGATAGCTTTAGAGAAATGTATTTCTCCACCTTGGCCACTTGTGCTGCCTGGGGAATTCTGGGAATTGAAGTCTGTGCATCAAGTCAAGGTTGAGAAAGATTGATTGAGACTTGTGGACTTAAGAATTCCTCAGCCAGATCTTCTGGGAGTTGAAGTCTACAATTCTTAAAAGTTGCCAAAGTTGGAGATCCTTGCTTTAGAGCAATAAAGAATTCGAAAACATGTCCCTCCATCTTTGTATAAGCAAGTCTGCATGCTGATACAATTACATGGTAGTTCTCCACTTAACAATAATTCATTTGGTTACCGAAGTTATGCACAGCACTGAGAAAAGTGACTTGTGACCAGCAATGTTTCCTCTAATTTTTTTCTGGTGTGGGCGGAAAAGTATAGTGTCTGAGCGACAGTCCCTTTGGGACTGGGCGGCACAGAAGAATAAATAAATAAATAAATAAATAAATAAATAAATAAATAAATTCCCTTCTTTTTTTATTAAAAGAAATTAATAATAAAACAAAACCAAAATCTATTTTATTACTATCTTCTCCTCTTTTTCCATCCCTGTCTCCTCCCCCCTTGTGTGTGTGTGTGTGAACTCTTGAACCATTTCCAATAACAGGTGAGCTATTGGAAATGGTTCAAGAGTTCACACACACACAAATGGCTGGAGTTTTTTTTCTCTGTTATTATTTGGGTGCTTTTTACCATATGTGAAGAGTCATTTCTCTCTCTTTCTCTCTCCCCCTCGTTTTCTTTCTCTCTCACTCTTTCTTTCTTTCTATCTCTCTTGCTTTCTCTTCTCTCTTGCTATCTCTCTCCCCCCTTTCATCTCTCTCTCTTTCTCTTGTTTTCTTTCTCTCTCTACTGCTTTCTTTCTCTTCTCTCTCTTGCTATCTCTCTCCCCCCTTTCATCTCTCTCTTTCTCTCGTTTTCTTTCTCTCTCTCTCTCTCTTGCTTTCTTTCTCTTCTCTCTCTTGCTATCTCTCTCTCCCCCCTTCTCTCTTTCTCTCAGCAGCGGCATTGGGCAGTAGCCGTGGGGCGGCGGCTGGGTGATCAGCTGTAAGGCGGAGCTCTGGAACGGAGGCACCAACGGCGAGGGGGCTGCGAGAGCGCTTTCTCTGAGCACTTCGGGAACGCCTGCCCTGCCTCTACTGCAACCCCCTTGCTGGAAGTCTGGGACGAAAGCGCTCCCAGCGAAGGGGCTGCGAGAGGGGCGGGGTGGGCATTCCCGAAGCCCGCAGAGAAAGCCCTCTCTTGCAGCCCCCTGGCTGGGAGCACTTTCGTCCCAAGAAGCCGCAGCCACCACCGCCGCAGGGGAAGTCGCGCCCCAAGACAGGAGGCGGCAGAGGAGAGGGGGCGGATCGGGCAGGCAGGGCTGAGAGGCCAGGAGCGCGAGGGGACCGGAGGCACCGAGGGGAGGCAGGGGCGGCCGCGGCTCCCTTCCCTTCTACTGCCGCCGGCACTTCCCCGTCCCCGCCCCCCCGCGGGCTGGCAGAGGGATGGGGAGCGCGCGCCCGTGCAAAAGGGTGCACGGGGGGTATTTTGGGGCACGCGTGCACGCACGCAGCTTACGGGGAGCAGTGGTGACCAGTGAAGGGCTACCAAATTTTTTACATTGTGGGCGTGGCTTATGCAGGACGCCCTGCATTTTCTTTCAACATCTTTCAGTGCAAATTGGGGGATCTGGGGTGGAGCTCCATTTTTGCTACCACACTGCATTCTCACCCGTCCGGGCAGTAGCCCACCCCTGCTTATAACCATTTTCTACATTCACAACAGTTCCAGCATTTCCCCATCATGATCATGTAATCAAAATTAGGACGCCTGGCAACTGGCTCATATTTATGATGGTTGCAGTGTCCCGGGATCATGTGATTCCTTTTGTGATCTTCTGGCAAGCAAAACAGGAGAGCCCGATTCGCTTAACAACCACATTACTAACAACTTAACAACTGCAGTGATTCACTTAACAACGGTGGCCAGAAAGGGCGTAAAAGGAGGCAAAATTAAATTAGCAACAGAAATTCTGGACTCGATTTTGGTCCTAAGTTGAGGACTACCTGTATACAATTCTGCATGCGATGACTGTTGTGAAGGAAATCACTAATTCTAAGTTTTGTTACCGTACTGATTTAAAAGGCCATTTTAAAATATGCTGTAGTGTCAACATTTGAGCTTTAGTGCAGGGTTCTCCAACCTAGGTAACTTTTAAGACTTGGGGACTTCAACTCCCAGAGTTCCTCAGCCAGCAAAGACTTGTGGACTTCAACTCCCAGAGTTCCTCAGTCAGCAAAGACTTGGGGACTTCAACTCCCAGAGTTCCTCAGTCAGCAAAGACTTGGGGACTTCAACTCCCAGAGTTCCTCAGCCAGCAAAGACTTGTGGACTTCAACTCCCAGAGTTCCTCAGTCAGCAAAGACTTGTGGACTTCAACTCCCATAGTTCCTCAGTCAGCAAAGACTTGGGGACTTCAACTCCCAGAGTTCCTCAGTCAGCAAAGACTTGGGGACTTCAACTCCCAGAGTTCCTCAGTCAGCAAAGACTTGGGGACTTCAACTCCCATAGTTCCTCAGCCAGCAAAGACTTGGGGACTTCAACTCCCAGAGTTCTGCAGCCATCTTTGCAAATTGAAGTCCACAAGTCTTAAAGCTGCCAAGGTTGGGGACCCCTGCTGTAGTGGATTCTGCTGAATTGTCATTGCGAAGGTCTTCGGGATTTGTCCTCCGATGCAATCCTCTTGGTTTACCCTTGATTAGATCGCCCTCGAGTCCAACTGCAGCTGCATGCACTTTCTCGTCGTGGTTTGGAATAAGCCGTCGATCGAGTACTACATGAGGCACGGGGCATCCGATCTCTCCACCGAAGAGGGATGGCATCTTTTCCGATTCGACAAAGAGCACCTCGTCAGAATGGCCACCGGACAGTAACCAGGGAGTCTCTCCCTCTCTCCACGGTTGGCGTACCATCAGCTCATCGGTCACAAGGAAACCTCTAGCTAAAATTGAGGTTCTATAAGAAGGCAAATACTAGCCACAAGAAATTAAAAAGAAGCTTGCTTCTTTTATGACTGGCAATTAGCATGATACGTGACTTTAGATTCTGTTGTTTTTCCATTGGCAAGCTGTGTTGGTGTGACACGAAATCCCCCCCTTTAATTATTATTATTATTTTTGGGATGAATGATGAGTAAAGATATTAAGCTTGGCGGGACCCAGGGGAAGAGCCTTCTCTGTGGTGGCCCCGGCCCTCTGGAACCAACTCCCCCCAGAAATTAGAATTGCCCCCACCCTCCTTGCCTTTCGTAAGCTTCTTAAAACCCACCTCTGCCGCCAGGCATGAAGACTGAGATACCCTTTCCCCCTAGGCCTTTACAATTTTATGCATAGTATGTCTGTATGTATGTCTGGTTTTATAATAAGGGTTTTTAACTGTTTTAATATTGGATTGTTATATGCTGTTTTTATTACTGTTGTTAGCCACCCCGAGTCTACGGAGAGGGGCGGCATACAAATCCAATCAATCAATCAATCAATGAGGAGAGGAAGCAACACAGCTTAAAATTAAGAGGCATAAGAGACAATGAATTTCTTTTTTGGAAGTTAAGCTATAATGGATAAATTGTGGAAAAATTGAATATTAATTTGTGGTAGACCCAGGAGAAAAATTAGGTTTGGAAGAGGTAGCATTAGATTAATTGCAAATACCTTGAATTAAGAGTTCTATGTACATAAATGATATAAAAATAATGATATTAGAAGAGACACTGACAGTTTTAAAACACATGGAATGTTAAATATCAGATGGATTAGGGTAAGAATCACTCAGGGAAAGGCCAAGAGGGAGAAAGAGGAAGTAGAAAGGTGAAGGGAGAAGAGAAGGAGTGGAGGGAAGTAGGAAAGGGGAGAGAAAGAGCAAGAAGGTAGAAAGAGGAGATGGAGATAGAAGGAGGGGAATGTAAAAAAATGAAGAAAAATAGACTGATGAATAGTAGTATAAAATAGGTGTAAAATAAGATATTGATGTATAACTGTGGATAAAAATGCATAATTGTGTACGTCATTGATATATTTTTAAGGTATTTGCAATGAAGTATGTATGGAATTGTGGATTTAAAAAATAACAAATAAATAAATATTTGGTTAATACGTACATCCACCAGCACGTTAGACGGGCTCTCTTAGTTGTTGGGGGCTCCTTGATTAAAGTCAGAAGCTCATTAGCACTGTGAGAAATGGACAAATAGCCTAAATTGGACTACCAGAGTCCATAGGTCTCAGAAGGATAGCAGGCTTTTTAAAAAAGCTATATGAATCAAAGTTTTAGATAGAAAGATTTCAAAGTGTATCAGAATTACAGTGATCCCTCGATTATCGCGAGGGTTCCGTTCCAAGACCCCTCGCGATAATCGATTTTTCGCGATGTAGGGTTGCGGAAGTAAAAACACCATCTGCGCATGCGTGCCCTTTTTCATGGCCGCGCATGCGCAGATGGTGGAGTTTGCATGGGCTGCGGGGAAGACCCAGGGAAGGTTCCTTCGGCCGCCTAGCAGCTGATCTGCTCGGCAGCGCAGCAGCAGCGAGCAGACGAAGATCGGGGTTTCCCCGTCGCCCACACAAAGGGGAAACCCCGATCTTCGTCTGCTCGCTGCTGCTGCGCTGCCGAGGAGATCAGCTGCTGGGCGGCCGAAGGAACCTTCCCTGGGTCTTCCTCGCTGATGCCCCCGCTCGCCCGCCCGCCAGCAGGAGGGGGAGAGATAGAGAAAGAGAAAGAAAGAAAGAGATGAGAGAGGGAGGAAGAGAGTGTGAGAGAGGAAGAAGCAAGATAGAGAAAGAGAGAAAGAAAGATGAGAAAGGAAGGAAGAGAGTGACGTGGGAAAAATCGCGATATAGCGTTTCGCGAAGAACGAGATCGCGAAAATCGAGGGATCACTGTATTTGTAATCTTGCTTAGATGTTGCTGTGAAATATGTTTTTACCAAATACCTACCATATTATTCGGAATGTAAGACACACCAGGGTATAAGACACAATTTAGTTTTGGAGGAGAATAGGTGGAAAAAAAATCTACCTACCGGGTATTCATCTGGCTAGCATTCTTAGTCTGGTCAGCTTCAACACATTATTTTATCTGCTGGTTAGGGCTGGAAAAAACCCAATTTTTCGGAGGGAGTAGCAATGAAAACAAGCCTGCAAAGACTTAGGGCTGGAAAAAAACCTTCTGCAGAGTAGCAATGAAAAAAATCCTGCAAGCCAGGAAGATCGTTAGCACCTTGTTAGAGCTGGGGAAAAAGCTTTGAAAAAAGCTACATTCGGAGTGTAAGATGCACCCAAATTTTCAGTTTCTTTTAGGAGGAAAAAATAATAGCCTAGCTCTGTTAAAAAGTGCTATTGCTAACATGTTGTAAGCCGCCCTGTGTCTAAAGAGAAGGGCGGCATAAAAACCGAATAAATAAATAAATAATAAACAAATAAATAAATAAAGTCTTATATTCTGAAAAATACAGTAGTTTTGAAATATATTTGGAATCAGAACGTGGGAACTGAAAATAGCTGGTGGATAGACGTTTTGAGATGTACACGGCTATATGTGGAGACAGAAGACAGTAAGACTGAATAAGGAAGTAAGTTGTGAAATGTGTCCAGGAAAGTATAAAAATAATGTCTTGGCATGAGTTCAGGGCCACTGGCCATAGCTATTCCCTGCTGGACTCAGCTATGTCAGTGGGCCTCATTGCAATGGGTTGTTGGTGCAAGTCATGTTACAATGGCTGTTCACATTCCAAATTGCTCATGAAATAAATCTCTGAATCTTAAAGTAAGATTTAATGCTTGCGGTTTTGTCTTTGGATTTTTTAAATTGGAATTTATCTATCTATCTATCTATCTATCTATCTATCTATCTATCTATCTATCTATCTATCTATCTATCTATCTGATTTTTATGCCGCCCTTCTCCTTAGACTCAGGGCGGCTTACAACATGTTAGCAATAGCACTTTTTAAACAGAGCCAGTCTATTGCCCCCACAATTTGGGTCCTCATTTTACCCACCTCGGAAAGATGGAAGGCTGAGTCAACCTTGACAGCATCTACACTTGAAACCTGTATTTGTAGTCAAGCTCTTCCACAGGTTAGAGATGTTGGGTCTCTCAAAAGCCTAGCAGTGCCGTATGTGAATCGGAGGAGGAATGGAAACGTGCAAGAATGTTTACCTGCCTGTCTAGTTTAATCCGTCAGGCCGACATAACCGCCCTCATTAAGACATTCCGCGGATTGTTAAAACTCTGAGACTGTATTAACCAAGTGGACGTAGGACAAATATTCTGAGCAGAAAAAACTGAGGATTTCCTCCAAGGAGGAGAAAAATTGGAACTATCAGTATTCAGGAGTAGGGAGTTCGGTCCAATTCATGTCCATAAGATGCTATGCCAAAAGAACTCCAGTCATTACTATGCAGAAAATACAGTTATTACTACACTTCAGTCGTTACTATACTTCTGTAATGATGCTTTTAGAGCAGCGGGGTCCAACCTTGGCAACTTTAAGATGCGTGAACTTGAACTCCCAGAATTCCACAGCCAGGATGGGGAATTCTGGGAATTCAAGTACACACGACTTAATATAGCTCCCTAGAAAACTATGGCAAGATATTAGAAAAATCCACATTTTCACATTAGGTCTCCTCAACTGAGTCAATTTTGGAACCAGTTAAGATGGTCGTTTAATGCAGTGTTTTTCAACCAGTGTGCTGCGGCACACTAGTGTGCCGCGAGAAATGGTCAGGTGTGCCGCGAAGCTCAGAGAGAAAAAGAAAGGAAGAGAGAGAGAGAAAGGAAGAGAGAGAGAAAGCAAGAGAAAGAAAGAAAGCAAGAGAGTGAGCGAGCGAGAAAGAGAACGAGAGAGAGAAAGCAAGAGAGAGAAAGAGAACAAGAAAAAGCAAGAGAGAAAGAGAGAGAGTAAGCAACAGAAAGAGAGAGGGAGGGAAGGAGAGAGAGAGAAAGACATAGAGGGAGGGAGGAAGGGAGAGAGAAAGAGAGCAAAAAAGAGAGGAAGGAAGGAAGAGAAAGAAAGGGATGGAGAGAAAGAGGGAGAAAGAGGGAGAGAGAAATAGAGCGAAAGGAAGAGAGAGAGAGAATTTTTTTGTCCAAACTTTTTTTAGCAGGTTCCCCCCCCCCCCCCCGCTCAATGTGCCCCAGGGTTTCGTAAATGTAAAAAATGTGCCGCGGCTCAAGAAAGGTTGAAAATCACTGGTTTAATGTAAGTTTTTCTGTTTTCTTTTTCCAGGTTTTAGGCCCCTCTCTCTAATTTGCTCTCAATGTTGTCTAGATTTTGAGGGCCACCTTCTCTCTCCTACTATCCAACTAATTGAAAACGACTGGTCTTGGTCATCATCGTATAATTAACCAGCCATCATTTTGCAAGAAGGCTCTGTTGGGGAAATGTATGCCCAGGGTTCCATAACTGACAAAGAGAACAAAAACAGGATTTAATCTGGGCTAGTCAGATTAAGGTTTAGGTTTCGGAGCGTTTGGTCTTGTGCTGAATCCCATCCTCAGAGAACTTCTTTCTCTCCAGAATGTATTATACTATGCATACAACATCCTGGTAAACACATTTTAGTGTGAGAGAGAAATTTTCCGAAAGCTCAGAAGAGTAAACCTCTGTTCCCGGCAACCGATTGATTGCATCCTGCCATGTTATCCTGGGAATGTACAACATATTTGCCTTTGTTCATGAGAAACAAAACAGTTTGGGAGTGCTGCTAAGTAGCATCTTAGGACACGGGAGATTGATCATCAATCAATCCTACTCCATAAATACTAGTTCCGTAAGCTCAATATTAGTTGATGTTACACCTCTAGACAGCCTAATAGCCCCCTTTGTAAAGGAATAGAATGAATGAGCTGGAAGACCAAGGTCATCTACTCCACGCATATCCTAACGTCTATTTGGAGATCATCTACTCCCTGTGCTAGCAGGAGGTCCCATGCCATTTCAGCCTTCTGGCTGTCCAGTCTCTTCTTTAAAAATCTCCAGTGATGAAGCACCTACAACTTCTGGAGGCAATTAGGAAGTTTCTCCTTAATTCCAGGTTGCTTCTTTCAGTTTCCATCCATTGTTCCTTGTCCTGCCCTCTGGTGCTTTGGAGAATAACCTGACCCCATCTTCTTTGAGCAGTCCCTCAAATACTGGAATACTGCTACCATGTCACCCCTAATTCTTCTTTTCTTTAGACTAGCTGAACCCAAATCCTGCAGCAATTCTTCATATGGTTTATTGTCCAGGCCTTTGATCTTGCATGCAGGATGTGCAATAATGTGTGTGGGAAACATAGCGGTGTGCTTACACTCATTAAAGTCACGCGCACAGAACTATATACAGTGGTACCTCATCTTACGAACGCCTCTTCTAACGAACTTTTCAAGATACGAACCCGGTGTTTACGATTTTTTTGCCTCTTCTTCCGAACTATTTTCACCTTACGAACCCAAGCAGCTGCTGCTGGGATGAAGGGGTTTCTTTTTTCCCCCTTTTTTGAAGAAAGAAAAGGGAGGGGCTGCTTGGAGTAGGAAAGATTTTGCAGAGAACAACGTGCTTGCAAAGGCACTGAAAGGGTGTCTTTTTAAGAAAGAAAAGGGAGGAGGGAGGGGCAGCTTGGGGGAGGAAAATTTTTGCAGAGAACAACGTGCTTGCAGAGGCACTGAAACGGTGTCTTTTGAAGAAAGAAAAGGGAGGGGCGCCCCCCTTGCCTTTCTTCCTCCCCACTCACCCTTTAGCCTAGCCTTGCTTCTTCCACCCGCCCCCTTTAGCTGCTCCTCCCTGCCCTCTGTTCGCCTCCCTTCTAAAGTTTGGGATTTTCCTGAAGGATTTGCATGCATTATTTGCTTTTACATTGATTCCTATGGGAAACATTGTTTCATCTTACGAACTTTTCACCTTACGAACCTCCTCCTGGAACCAATTAAGTTCGTATGATGAGGTACCACTGTAGTTTATCTTTTATGGATTGAAAGCTGCACCATCAATTCTACAAACTTAAACATCCCTAGTCCTCAAGTTTCCTGCAGATTAGTGATACAGCCAGAGTTTCTGAGTAGCCCAGGGAATAGAAGGAAACGCAAAACAAAATGTGTTTTAAATTCTATTATTATTATCATTATCATTATTGCAGAAGCAGCATGGTCTCCTTTGTTATTTCCACTATTCACTAATTTGGCAGCAAGGAACTCTTGGGAAGCTTCTTGGCTTTTTACATCCAGAGACCAATTAGGCTTTCAATCAGTTGAAAAAACGAAGTGGCACTAACGAGTAGAAAAAAGATTTTAAGGATTGCACGAGAAAATTGGCAAGAGAACGAGAGTCAAGACACCACCTGACTCCGTTATCACCATGCAAAGACAGCGAGCAAATCACACAGGGCTTCCACCTGCTTTTAAAGTCCCATGGGGAAAACTGGAGGTTGTTAGCTTCTCTTACTATACAGATCTGCATCTTCTGGGCTGGCCTGCCCATAGTCCATGAGGCTGGCATCTGCTTTAAAGTTGGGCGCCTTCAATACATCTGCCAAATATACACAAAGACGTTAGGAAAGGCGTGTCTGGAATGAGAGCGGCTCCTGAGGTTTATTTATATATTTGCAGGTGGTCCTCCATTTGCAACCATTTGAAGTTTCAATGGCATTGAATAAGGGGTTTTACGACCGGTTCTCACCTCTATGACTATCATTGCGTCTCCACACTCTCTCAAAATTCAGGTGGTATTTATGCATTTATGATGGTTGTAGCATCCTGTGGTTTTTGAATACGATTCGCGACTTTCCCAGTGGATTTCTCCCAAAGCCAGGTTTGCTTAAAACAGTTCCACGATTCATTTAAGAACCGTGGAAGCGATTTGTTTAACAACCGTGGCAAAAAAAAAAAAGAAGTCATAAAAATTGGGAATTGCTCACTGACTAACCCCCTTGTTTAGCAATGGAAATTCTGATCGTAAGTCAAGGACAACCTGCATTTTAATTAATTAACCAACCAACCAACCAACCAATTAATTAATTCATTTGTTCATTCATTGCTATTCTACTTTTCCTCCCATTGGCATTTTCAATGTCTACTGGTTGACAAGATACGTCCTGCACTAAACAGCTGCCTTTCACAGGGGTTTTAACAACCTTCCCCACCCAAAATGTTGCATTTCCAATTTGGAAATTGCAGAGCCAGAGTTGGGAAAAGTCTGTGATGGCAGTTAGAACGTCTCACCTGTTCTGACATTTGGCGCCTTCATTTCGCCCACCGAAGTCTCGTCACCTCTGTGCACATCTGACCTCTCTCTCTGGGTTGGTTCCTCTGACGTTTCTGCCTTGTCCTCCAATTCTACAGAGGCCTCCTGAGCTTTCGGGAGGTTATGACTGACGCGTGAAGCTCCCTGTACTTGAAAAAGAAAATGATGCACTGTCCAGAAGGACACATCGGCTGGGCAGTCTATTCTAAATAAACAGTGTGACTTCCGAAAAGGGACTGATTTTAATAAAAGCACTGGCCAAAATTGCTTTTTCAAGAGCTTCTTGGATGTGAACCGAAACATCTTCAAAACAAAACCAGGAAGTTCAGCTGCCTCTTGAATAAGCACCGTTGGGACAACCATGACACTGGATGACTGAGAATCTTCACAGATATTGGCCAAAATATTTCTGTTTTATCTTTAACATAGTATTCTTATCAGGAGTCAATCAAATGCCGGCACGAGAAAGACCTGGGGCAGATTTTAATTGTTTAATATGTATTTTATTAAAGATTTTTTCCCCCTTAATATAAAATACAAATGGAGATAAAGACAATGGATTTGGGCCAGATTTTAAAGCAGCTTCTGGTCACTTGTGGCAAGAAAGAATTTTTAGCCAACTATGAAACAGGCATCTCTTAAAAAAATATTTACTGAGTCCCTAGTTTAATTCCAGGGGTTGAAGTCCACACATCTTAATATTGCCAAAGTTTTGGGTATAATTAATTGCATATGAGATTACCTAGTTGGGTAATGAAACATCTGTAAGCAAGCCATCAAATTGAGGAGCATCAACGACTCCACATATAGGTAACTAATATTAAACTCCACCTTAGGGCTCTTTACAATGGGCAACACAGAGATGCAGTTAATTTTATCATTTAAACAGGTGCAAAATATTAATTATAGTTTAAAACATATCAAAACCTTAGCTATTTAAAAAAGATTCTTGGAAAAGGACATACCTGAGTATCTTTTTCCTGGGTAACTTCTGCAGAGGGTTTTTTGGTCCAGAGTGATCCTACAGCTGTATACATCTTATGACTTGCAGCATAAACTTTGCTACCTGTAACCTGGTTTAAGGTGAAATGTGTTATTCAACTGAACAACAGACACATGGTGGCAATTTTACTTTTTTTAAAAAATTGATAGAACAATTTGGAGAGTGGAAGAAAGTCTTCCTAATTCTTAATGGCAGCGTATTTGAAATTTGACCCCTGGAGTTTAAAAAATGTTAACCAGAAGCAATACTCTTAAACTGAAATAAAATGTGTGTGTGTGTGTGTGTGTGTGTGTGTGTGTACACATATACATTATCTGTCTGTCTGTCTGTCTGTCTATCTCCATCCATCCATCCATCTCCATCTACCCCATCTACCTACCTACCTACCTATCTCCATCCATTCATCCATCCATCCATCTACCTGTCTGTCTATCTATCTATCTCTATCCATCCATCCATCCACTCTCTCACTTTCTCTCTCTTTCCATCCATCTACCCTATCTATCTATCTGTCTGTCTGTCTGTCTGTCTACCTGTCTATTTATCTATCTATCTATCTATCCATCCACCCACCCACCCACATACATACCTATCTCCATCTACCCCTTCTACCTACCTACCTACCTACCTCCATCCATCCATCTACCCCATTTGTCTGTCTGTCTGTCTATCTCTATCCATCCATTCATCCACACTCACTCTCTCTCTCCATCCATCCTATCTATCTATCTATCTATCTATCTATCTATCTATCTATCTATCTATCTATCTATCTATCTATCTATCTATTTATCTATCTATCTATCTATCTATCCAATCTATCCATCTCCATATCCATCTACCTACCTATCCATCCATCCCTAATTATGAACTTTAAACATACCTTAGCAACAATCACCGACTGTGCTGGATAGCAAAGAGATATACCTAGTGAGCCAAGGCACAAGGGATAGGCAATTTTCTTGAACCGAGATCCTGCAAGAAACAAAGCACAAGTGAGAATACAGAGTACCACTAATTACAATATGAAGTTTCAAGATCAGGAATTCCGATAAATCACTTATTTAATTACATAACTCATCTGGTTTCTTAGAGTACACTGAACCACACACCGGTCAAGCTGTGTTGTGGCTTCTCAACTGCCAGCAGAGCTAGCGGCAGAGTCTGACGAGATGGAGGTTGAGGGTGGGCCTGGGGCAGTTTAGGAGCCTTTAGAAGGCTCTGATAAGGAAACAGCATGGGGGACAGAGGCAGAGCCAGGGTGGAGAAATAGCTGTCTCTGGGGCCTGAGCTGAGTGAGGGGGGGGAATAGATGGGGCCTATCCCAGATACCCGGATGTGTAGAGTGGAGAGGAGAGCAAAGGAAAGCGATAAGCCAGGTCTCAGAGAAAAGCAGACAGCCCCTCCCTGGCTGGGTGTTGTGGTCCGCCAGCAGCCCGTGCAGCTGATAGCGGATCCCGTTCAAGACTGACATGGGAGCCGCGCCAAAGGTTAAATCATTACGGTCCCTTTTTAGATAAATCCTCAATAGAACAAATTAGTACTGGTAGCTTACCAAACGTCTAGGCATGTCAGCATTTCAGGCGAAAGGCCTTTTTGAGCAGAAGGTCAAGATTTTCTGAGCAGATTTATCAGAGCACACAGAAATCAACCCCCATTACTGAAAAGTTGCAACTCCACAAACATTTATCCAGACTCCCACTTTTTTATACCCCTTGTGACAAATCAGCAACTGTAGAGTTACACAGTACAGATTACTTCCTTTTCATGTACAATTTTCTCCTGTCTACTCTGCAGTCTTCTAAATCTAGGATCCAGCAGTGGGTCATTTTCTCTAACATCTCCTTCTTCCTCTTCAGACTCGGAAATAGTCTGCATTAATACCTCTGCTGTTGTCTATCTCCTCTTTACCCTTTGCATCGGCTGGCAAGGCCATAGGCCCAATGTACCCAGAAGGGGCTGGATCCTCCTCCTCCTCATCCAACATTATCAAAGTTGATCTAGGCCCACTCACAACAATAAATAAGTACAACTTTTCTAATCTGGAGTAGTTTCCTTCCCCGTAATTGTAGTGTTGTAGCAATAAGCATTATCTTACCTTTCCTGGCTAGGACTATTCCGGTCAGTCCTGAAACTGTGATCACACCAACTTTGGGGAGAAATTCTGGGGGAGGATTCCTTAGGTAAACATACATATCTTCAAGATAAGCAAAACAATCGTGGTTAGTTCTTGTTGGATTGGCACACCTCCTCTTTATCTCACTGGTTATTTTCAGAAGTTGTAGTCACATATAGGAATGGCCTTGGGGGACAGAAGGAAGACTACAGACTACATAATGGTCAGATAAGAGGCAGCTAAGCCCACCAAAGGAATAAGGGCAGGGCAAACATATGAGAAACTACTTTAAAAAAAAATATTATTATTATATAAAAAACATAACATAACACACAAACATAAAGTGTTAGGAAGCTTAGTTCCTATCATTGTTACAGTTGAACTTGAAGATCAATTCATCAAAATTCATACACCTATATGATATACATATTACAATATATTGATCTAATGACATAATTATTATATGCTCTTCTATATATACACTTTTATTTTATGTTCCTTTTTCCTTTATTATTTACAGTAATCCCTCGCTATTTCACGGTTTTTCAAAGGGGACTTAAATTCATTAAATCCATTAAAAATTCATAAAATTCTTCTACAATAATACAGTACTCTATTAAAGAAACTGGTAGGATATCACATGTAGTTCCAGCTGAGAAATATTATAGAATGACTGTTTAATGCAAAGGGTAGTTTTTAAAAGTCCAAATACTTGTTAAATACATTAAAAATATCTTTCCTCTACTTCACGGAAATTCGTTTTTCACGGGTGGTCTTGGAACACATCCCCCGTGAAAAATGAGGGATCACTGTACAACTATATATAATAACTGGTATTTAAACAATCTATATTCTATGATCCTTGTTCTTTAACCATTCATAAAATCTGTTCAAAAACTACTTTCTAATCTTACTACTTATCCTACTTTCTCAGGAATTGGAAAATTGTACTTTGAGGCTTGCAAGTGTCTGCTAACGTATCTTTAAAGTTTAGTAGAGGTAATCCTAGAGTTACAACCATTCATTTCAAGACTGTTCGAAGCCAAAATGGCACTAAAAAAAGTGACTTATGATTAGTTTTTCACACTTTACAATCCCCACAATCACACGATCAAAACTGGAGCACTTGGCAACTGGCACATATTCATGATGTGATAGTTGCAGTCATCCCTTTTTTTTTTTTTGCAACTTTCTGATGAGCAAACACAATTCACTTAACAACCATGTCAACCAACTTAACAACTGCAGCAAGGTTGCAAAAAAACTCACATTAACAAGTTAGAGAAATGAGAAGGAAAATTTTACATAAGTGGTATTATACACCAACACAACTTGCATATTTTCAGAAGAAGGGGAAAGGCACCTGTTGGCATGGATGCCAAGAGAGAGGAATTTTTATGCACATGTTCTGGGAGTGCTCACTAGTACAGAAATTTTGGAAAGTAGTGCAAGATGAAATGAAAAGGATGTTAAATATTAATTGGACAAATTACAAAATTTCCTCCCCTGTCCCTGTCAAAAGCGGCGTTCCCCAAGGCAGCGTACTAGGTCCTACTCTTTTCATCCTATACATCAATGACCTCTGCGATAATATCGCAAGCAACTGTGTACTTTTTGCCGACGATGTGAAACTTTTCAACACCACTGACAACACACTCACTCTCCAAAAAGACCTTGACTTTGTCTCAGATTGGTCCAACACCTGGCAACTTCAAATATCAACCAACAAATGCTCTACCCTCCACATCGGCAAAAAGAATCCAAACCACATATATGAACTGAATAAACAAATCCTCACTACCAACCAACACTCAGTAAAAGACCTTGGAATACTAATATCAAATGACCTAAGTGCTAAAGCCCACTGCAACAATATCGCCAAAAAGGCCTCCAGAGTTGTTAACCTGATCCTACACAGCTTCTGCTCCAGCAATCTCACACTTCTGACTAGAGCCTACAAAACCTATGCCAGACCCATTCTCGAATACAGCTCATCTGTCTGGAACCCACACCACATCTCAGACATCAACACTCTCGAAAACGTCCAAAGATATTTCACCAGAAGAGCCCTCCACTCCTCCACTCGAAACAGAATACCCTACGAAAATAGACTAACTATCCTGGGCCTTGAAAGCCTAGAACTACGGCGCCTAAAACACGATTTGAGTATTGCCCACAAGATCATACGCTGCAACGTCCTTCCGGTCAACGACTACTTCAGCTTCAACAGCAACAACACAAGAGCACGCAACAGATTCAAACTTAATATTAATCGCTCCAAACTTGACTGTAAAAAATATGACTTTAACAATCGAGTTGTCGAAACGTGGAACTCATTACTGGACTCAATAGTGTCAACCCCCAATCCCCTACACTTCTCCATTAAACTCTCCACGATTGACCTCTCCAGATTCCTCAGAGGCCAGTAAGGGGCGTATATAAGTGCACTGATGTGCCTATCGTCCCCTGTCCAATTGTCTTTCCTTATCCCTTTTATCTTATATATTCTCTCCTCTATATATATTCTCTTCCTATCTACTTCTCTTCTTTTTTACTTCCTATCTTTATATATATTACCTAATGTCTATTCTCTTTCATATGTATTGTATATTGGACAAAGAATAAATAAAATAAATTAAAAAAAGAAAAAAAAAGAAATGGCAGTACTGGTAAAAAAGGGAGATTTAAGAGAATTTAAAGAAATAAAAGTAGCAGCATTGGAAAGCGCTCAAGCAGTAATTGTATTGGGCTGGAAAGCAGCAGCAAAATGGACGATACAGAATTGGTATCGGTACATGGTGGACCACATTTGCTTTGACATTATGGAGGTAAGGATGAATATGTATAATGAAAATAAATTGAAAAAGCTGATGGAACGATGGGAAATGGTGAGAGGTTATATGACAAGTAGAATTTGTGATCTAGCCATAAAGAATAAATTAGAATCACTCTTTGATATGTAAATAGAATGCAGACTCCAGCTTAGAAGAATATTAAAGATGTTAGTACAGACCCTCCAATTGGTGGTGGGGTATATATGTATGTTGTCAGGTGATGGGTGCACCTTCACAGGACACTGTTTTTATGTTGTATGTATGTAGTCTGTATGTTTTAACATTTAAAACTAATAAAAAAAATAATTTTAAAAAAGTGTCTTGTTTAGCAAGAGAAATCTGGGGCTTAATTGTGGTGGTTAAGTCAGGGACTACCTACACTTATGGCTGTGCCTCCTGTCTGGACTACCCTGCAAAGCTGGCAGAAGTACAGCAAAACACAAGATGCAAAGTGCTCTATTGACACACCCACCTTTTCCAAACTGCAAGGAAGTCGTGACTCCATTTCTGACGAAGAGGTAAGCGTCCTATACAAACAAACAAACAAACATTTTAAAAACCCCACTGACAAATATGAAGGCAATTTTACAGAAAGCAGAGATGGCAGATCTGTTTTTATGCAAAATGTAAACCCATCCCAGTGTATGTGATTTGCAACTAGAAAGCGATACATACTGTTCTGTCTGGGTCCCCCCAGACGCCAACACCAACCAAAAAGAGTAGCCAGACACACTGGGAAAAAGCAAAGGCAGTTTATATAATTCAAAGCAAACACAGGTAACAAAAACTGTTCTTACAGACAGGAACACTATGAAGCTTCACAGAGGTTTCACGAAGGCCAGGCAATAAAACAGGATTCTTGCTGGCAAAAACAACGCTGGAGATAATAAAACCCACGCCTCCCCCAAGTCTTCCAGACTTCTAGGCCACAAGTCAAGATCAGAGACGCCGAGACTCGAAGCAAGGTCACAGGACTCCCAATTGATAACTCTCCACAAGACTGTAAGGGCGGGCCTGCCTTTTCAACCCCGCTGAGGAGAACCACACCCAAACCCAGCTGTTGCCAATTCAGGGATGGAAATACCTTTCTAATTGGCCCCGTCTTTGAGCTGCTCGTCGCTGCCTCATGTCTATTATAGCCTGTGCATCTTCATCCAATGACTCCAGGCTACTAGCTGGGGAGAGCCCCCCCCCGGGGGTCTCAGGCTGCTCTCCCTCCTCCTCTTCCTGACGTTCCTCTCCCCCGTCTGCCTGGTCCTCCCCCTCCTGTTCACTGTCCTCCTCCTCTGGGCATGGATCCGGCAGAGATCCAGCCGGTCCCTGAGGAGCCTCAGGTTGAATCACAACACATACATGGGATGACAAAGTGATGAGAAATTGCCTCTCACGTTTTGTGCTCGTGGTGTGATGCAAGTGGCAGGTTTTGTGAGATGACACTGACACGCACCAACACAAATCATTGCTCCCTCATCGTCCCCCAAGTATTCTTGGCAGGATGGGGTAAATAAAAGACAGACAGAGACTTCTGAGGATAGTTAGAACTGCAGCAAAAACAATTGCTACCAGCTTTCCATTGAGGACCTGTATATTGCACGAGTCAAAAAGAGGGCTGTGAAAATATTTAAAGACTCCTTATATCTTGGACATCTGTTTCAACTACCCTCAAAACGATGCACTACTCATCAAAACAAATAGACACAAGGACAGTTTTTCCCCAAACGCCATCACTCTGTTAATTCCCTCAACACTGTCAAACTATTCCCTAAGTCTGCACTACTATTAATCATCTCATTGTTCCCATCACCCATCTCCTCTTACTAATGAGTGTACGACTGTAACTTTGTTGCTTGTATCCTTACAATTTATATTGATTGGTTCCTAATATGATTTGATTGCTTATATGCACCCGGAGTATCATTAAGTATTGTTCCTTATGATTCTTGACGAATGTCTTTTTTATGTACACTTGAGCGTGTGTGCACCAAGACAAATTCCTTGTGTGTTCAATAAAAATTGGCCAATAAAATTCTATTCTATTCTATTCTATTCTATTCTCACTTAATGCAGATGTTATGAGATTACAATTCTCTGAATTTCCAGTGCATAAAGTCAAAAAGATTTATGGACTCAAAAATTGGACCCAGATTATCTCAGGGACCGCCTTCTGCTGCACGAATCCCAGCGACCAGTTAGGTCCCACAGAGTGGGCCTTCTAAACAATGTCATTTGGCGGGGCCCAGGGGAAGAGCCTTCTCTGTGGCGGGCCCGGCCCTCTGGAACCAACTCCCCCCGGAAATTAGAATTGCCCCCACCCTCCTTGCCTTTCTTAAGCTCCTTAAAACCCACCTCTGCCGTCAGGCATGGGGGAACTGAGATACTCTTTCCCCCTAGGCCTTTACAATTTATGCATGGTATGTTTGTTTGCAGGTATGATTGGTTTTAAAATAAGGGTTTTTTAGTTGTTGTAGTATTGGATTTACATGCTGTTTTTATTATTGTTGTTAGCCGCCCCGAGTCTACGAAGAGGGGCGGCATACAAATCCAATAAATAAATAAATAGATAGATAGATAGATAGATAGACAGACAGACAGACAGACAGACAGACAGACAGACAGACAAACAAACAAACAAACAACAAACAGCCAAAGAACTGCTAAGAATCTTTCTTATTGTTTTGGACATCAGTGTGCATATATACAGTATGTGATGTGCCTATGCATATGCACTGTTCATTAGATTTATTCATATTGCTTAACAATTAAGAATGACCACAGGGTAGTGAACAATACACACACACATCCTCTCTCTTTCATCTCCATGCTGTGCATCTGCAGGACAATTTCAGTTTTCATCACAGTTTTGTTTATTTAGGGTATGATGAGAACATGATAGAAAAGTAAACATATGCACATAATCCGGGTAATTATATACAAAACGTCTACATGGGTACAGTAGTGGCCTCATTACTGGGTATCCAATTCAGCTATCGGAATACCCAGAATTGCAACTTACGTGATTGACAGTTATATCTCTCCTCCAAATATTAATTCAAGTACCAATCAGAATGTCTCCTCTACATCCATAGTTTGCAAGGTAAGAATATTATATTAAACACAATTTTGGGTTCATCCCACCAGATGTCATTATCCAACAAGCTCAGGATTATCACGATAATTAGAGGACAAAATGATAGCCATTAAAATAATAAAAATAGGGAAATGACTTACTTGAGAACGTCTCCACTCACAAGGGAGAAACATCTTGAGTACAAAACCCCAACCGGCTTGTAAGAGTTGTGACCGAGAGATATTTAATCTGCATCTCACATTTTCATTTCCAACATGCTTTCTCTACACTCTCTTATTCAACAGGGTTGTGACTGAATATTTTGGAATGTATTACTGTATTTTTCGGAGTATAATTAGTTTTTGGGGAGGAAAATAGGAGGAAAAAAATCTGCCTACCAGATATTCATCTGGCTAGCGTCCTTAGTCTGGTGAGCTTCAGCACATTATTTTATCCCCTGGTTAGGCTTGAAAAAAACCCTTATTCCAAGCAAACTGTAAAGACTTAGGGATGGAAAAACCCTTCTTCAGAGAGAGCAGGGATGAAAAACCCTGCAAGTCAGTGAGAGCTGGGAAGATCGTTAGCACCTCGTTAGAAACATAGAAGACTCATGGTCTATCTAGTCTGCCCTTATACTATTTCCTGTATTTTATCTTAGGATGGATATATGTTTATCCCAGGCATGTTTAAATTCAGTTACTGTGGATTTACCAACCACGTCTGCTGGAAGTTTGTTCCAAGGATCTACTACTCTTTCAGTGAAATAATATTTTCTCACGTTGCTTTTGATCTTTCCCCCAACTAACTTCAGATTGTGTCCCCTTGTTCTTGTGTTCACTTTCCTATTAAAAACACTTCCCTCCTGAACCTTATTTAACCCTTTAACATATTTAAATGTTTCTATCATGTCCCCCCTTTTCCTTCTGTCCTCCAGACTAAACAGATTGAGTTCATTAAGTCTTTCCTGATACGTTTTATGCTTAAGACCTTCCACCATTCTTGTAGCCCGTCTTTGGACCCGTTCAATTTTGTCAATATCTTTTTGTAGGTGAGATCTCCAGAACTGGGTTAGGGTTGGAAAAAACATTCTTTGGAGCAAGTAGCAATGAAAAAAAGCCTGCAAGCTGGGAAGAGCTGGAAAGATTATTAGCAACTTCTTAGGGCTAAAAAGCTACATTCAGAATATAAGACACACCCAAATTTTCAGCCTCTTTTAGGGGAGATAAAGTGCGTCTTATACTTCGAAAAATACAGGTATTTCTGTTCCTAAATCCAAGAAGCCAGCTTCAGTTCTCACCTTGCAGTTCTTTAGGTAATAACTTGTTGTGTTTCTTACGGATGAAATTCTGGTTTGCAGCCGGCCGGGTTTTTCGTCAACGTACCGTGATTCCAGAGGTGGGGCGTTGTATATGGGAAGCTGCAAAAAAGGAAGAGGCAGCCGGTAAACACATGGGCTTGCTTGCGGAAATGAACACCGAGCCTCCGTTCCGTTATTTATTTATTTATTATTTAGATTTGTATGCCGCCCCTCTCCGCAGACTTATCTTATTGGCGGTATTTCTTTGCTCCTCATTCAACTAGAATTGGCCATGAGGTTATTAATAAGAATGAACTAGTGCTCCAACACTCAGAAGCTACAGATATTGCAATCCAATTGCTCAAAGGAAGTGCTCAAATCTGCCGTGGGTCAAGCAGAAAGAATCAGGGCCACATGTTAAGCTCCAGTTAAGCTGATTTATTGCTCACGTCCATACACAAGAATCTAGCCCAGGGGTCAGCAACCTGTGGCTCTGGAGCCACATGTGGCTCTTTCATCCCTCTGTTGCAGCTCCCTATCACCAGTCGGCTCCACAACTGACAGGGCGGTTAGGACAGGTAGAGGGAAAAGGAGACCGTTCTAGGAGGAGACTATGGTGGTGGTGGGGACTGGACTTCCAGTCAGCAAAGGAAAAAGGATATCATGCTAGGAGGAGACTCTATGGTGGGGGAAGTGGACTTCCGGTTGGCTCCAGAACTGAACAGGGGGCTTCCAGTTACGACTTTTGTGGCTCTTTGAGTGTTTAAGGTTGCCGACTCCTGGTCTAGCCAAGCACTAAAGTGTCAGCACTAAATAGATAAGAGTCAACGGAATTCAAGAGCTGACTGGACTTGGGTTGCTTGTGGGGGTGTAATGATTCTAGGAGGATTCCTCTCTTGACTCCACCTCTCCTTCTATTATCAATTCAATCATTTAAAGGGCTCTTCCATACTACCACCCTTCCCAAGCGATTCAGTGTTTTCATCCCTCCCCAAAGAGATCCACTGTTGTTTTTTTCCCATACCACTAGGTTGGAATTAGGGAATGGCAATCATTGACCCATCCTGGATCTGTTATAGGTTCTGGAGTTAATAGAGGTCCATCAAACAAACAAACAAAAATAAAAATAAATAAATAAATAAATAAATAAATAAATAAAAATAAAAAAAATGACTAGCAAGCCAACCCTCCTCCCCATTCTTTCTTTACATTTGGGGCTTTTAGCTGGCTTTAAAAAAAAAAAATATCCTGAGTGATTGAGCTGCAAAGCCAGCAAGCCACGATTCTCCCACAAAGTTCCTTGAAATCCTGGTGATAGGAGCTGGGGTGGAGAAGGATTCCCCCAAAGTGTATCAGTGTAGCTCTATGGGATCCAGAGCTGCTCTAAACAGGAGTGATATCCCTATATGAAATTAACTTATCCCCTCTAAATGTATGAAGCTGATCTCCCAGAATTCTCAGCCATTGCTGGGTAGGGAAGCCCATTGCAGAGAATAAGACTGAATTAAATTATGTTTTCTAATTTAAAATTAAACAGATGGAATCTTTCAATTTTATTTTTCCAAATGGATAGAAATATTATATGTTCATGTTTGGTGATCTTGAGTCCAACCTGCAAGACGTCATTACACGAAGCTTATTACTTGATTACTTTTATTTATTAATTATGTATTACTTTCCCCTTAGGGTGCTGTATAATAATCCACAATGTATATTTATTTGGCAGATGGCTAAACAAACAATGATGCGTAATCTTTTTGTTTTAACCCTGCTGTTCTGTTCGGGTCGTATGTGACCCGAAGCCAAGTTTGAGTCCCTGTAAAAAATTTTCCCTGCATATCTGAAACTTGAAATTTCATGTAGTTTCATCATTTCAGGGGTTCTCTCTATGAGAATTTTTTTGGGGGGGTGGGGGGCTTAGTTTTTGCTGGGCAAAAAAAGTTACAAATCTTCTGTTCCCGGGTCACCCTGACCCGGACCGAAAACTCTTCATTTGCAGTGCTTATGTTTGGTCTTTTTGAAAGCTTTTTTCACTTGGAAAGTAGTCTGAACATTTCTGCACACAATGATATGAAAATTGAAATGAAAAAAGTAAATCTTATTGGTTTATTTTGCGGATATAATGCACGCCCCCCCCCCCCCGTTTTTGTGAAATTTTTTTCAATTTATGGATAGT
The DNA here is from genome assembly GCF_031021105.1 of Erythrolamprus reginae. Classification (NCBI taxonomy): domain Eukaryota; kingdom Metazoa; phylum Chordata; class Lepidosauria; order Squamata; family Dipsadidae; genus Erythrolamprus; species Erythrolamprus reginae. Next base: position 41,763,288 of record NC_091957.1, read on the forward strand.
TTTGCTTGCAAAATGCATTCTATTTTACTAAAGTTGGTGTGGGATTGGTAGCTTGAACATTTCTGAATATAAGAAAAATATAAAGGAACTGAAAAAAATGATTCTTATTGGTTTTTTAACATCAGAAATAAGGCCTCCCCCCACCCTTGGCTGCTTGCAACCATTTTCACTTTTTATTTTTTTATGCTCCAAATCCGAAATATTCTTTAAAATCTTAGGCATTCATTTACTCAATTTAACAATACTGATCATCAAAAAAATATTTGTGGGGGTGGGGGAAAAATTTTTTTTCTGGGCAAAAAAAAAGTCACGTTTAGTCTGTTCGGGTCATATAGACCCGGACCAAAATGATTTTTTTTAGGTACTTGAATTTGGTCTTTTTGAAAACTTTTTCAACTGGAAAACTAGTTTGAATATTTATGAACATAATGATATGAAAATTGAACTGGAAAAATTGAGACTTATATTTTTATTTTGATCAAAAAGCCCCTCTCCCCATCCTTTTTTAATTTCGTGTCAATTTCTATTTTTTAAGGCTACAAATCCCTAAGGAATTTTCCCCCAAAAGGTTTGATATACTAAATTGAACATTTCTGAATATAAGAAAAATATAAATGAACTGAAAAAAATGGTTCTTATTGGTTTATTTTTGCCACAAAAGGGCCACCCCCCCTCGGCCTTGCTGTGTGCCATTATTGTCACTGTTTATACATATTTGTCTAGAAATATTTGGAATATCCTTTTGAAAATCAATCACATTGTAGCCAGAGAACTAATTTTATGAAACAAATCCATTTTACTAAAAAAAGTATGTAAGTTTGAAATTAACAGCATAATTTTTATATAAATTGAAATAATTGAGGCATACTTTATGTGCAAAATAAACCAATATGCATCAATTTTTCCAGTTCAATTTTCATATCATTATGTTCAGAAATGTTCAAGCTACCAATCCCACACCAACTTTAGTAAAATAGAATGTATTTTTCTAGCAAAACTATCCATAAAGTGAAGACTATTTAAAAAAAACAGGGGGGGCGTGCATTTCATCAACAAAATAAACCAATATGCATCAATTTTTCCAGTTCAATTTTCATATCATTATGTTCAGAAATGTTCAAGCTACCAATCCCATACCAACTTTAGTAAAATAGAATGTATTTTGCAGGCATAATTATCAATAAACCTAAAGAAAATTCACAAAAACGGGGGGGGAGGCATATTTATGTGCAAAATAAACCAATAAGGATTAATTTCTTCAGTTCAATTTTCATATCATTGTGTGCAGAAATGTTCAGACTACAGTGGTACCTCGAGATACGAGTTTAATTCGTTCCGGACCTGGGCTCTTAAGTCGAGCAGCTCTTATCTCGAACGACTTTTCCCCATAGGAATTAATGTAAATAATTTTAATTGGTTCCAGCCCTCAAAAAACTCACAAAGTTAGTCTAAATTATGCAGAAAGACATGTTTTTAATGAAGAAATGTACATGTACATATAAATGAATAATGAAGTTTCTTTCACTTAACTTGTAAACTTTCTTAAACTTTTAAATTTACATATGTTCAACTTCTCTGCCACCCAATCCTGTAGGACAGAGGTCCCCAACCCTTTTTGCACCAGGGACCGGCTTTAAGCGATCAAGAGAGGAATGGGTGAATGAATGGACGGAGGGTGGGAAGGAAGGAAAGAAAGAGGGAAGGGACAGGAACAGAGGAAGGAAGCAAGGAAACTTATGAAAGGGGAGAGTAAGAGAGGAATGAGTGAAGGGAGGGAGGGAGGGAAGAAGGTGGGAAGGAGAAAGAAAAGAAGAAATAGAGGAAGGGAAGGTAAAAGAGAGAAAGAAAAAGAGCAAGAAAGAAAGAAAGAAAGAAAGAAAGAAAGAAAGAAAGAAAGAAAGAAAGAAAGGGGGAAGGGACAGGAACAGAGGAAGGAAGCAAGGAAACTTATGAAAGGGGAGAGTAAGAGAGGAATGAGTGAAGGGAGGGAGGGAGGGAAGAAGGTGGGAAGGAGAAAGAAAAGAAGAAATAGAGGAAGGGAAGGTAAAAGAGAGAAAGAAAAAGAGCAAGAAAGAAAGCTGCAAGCACCCCCCCGAGCCCCCCAGGCCGGCTGCAACCTTTTAAAACATGCGCCCCGCTTCGCAGCTGTCTCCTGAAGCCGAACGCGGAAGTTAGCGTTTGGCTTCAGGAGACAGCTCCTTGGCGCTTGTATCTCGAATTTGGGCTTGTAAGTAGAACAAAAATATCTCTCCCCTCCCAGCTCTTATCTCGAGTTGCTCTTAAGTAGAGCAGCTCTTATGTCGGGGTTCCACTGTACTTTCCAAGTGAAAAAAGTATTCAAATTGACCAAACATAAGCACTGCAAATGAAGAGTTTTCGGTCCGGGTCAGGGTGACCCGGGAACAGAAGATTTGTTACTTTTCTTAAACAGAACAGCAGGGTTTTTAAACATAATTCCAGGTTACTATGCAAGACTTTTGTAACCTTTGCAGGAAAAGCTTTGCTACACAACATGAAACCCACAGTGTTCTTACAAAATCTCACCTGATGTGCTCTGATTCGATCAGTTCTCTGTTCTTCGGCTGCAGAAAGTGCCTGAGCAGAAGTCCATGCGAAAACTGTAGGAAGAGCTGCCCACTTGGTGACCTGCTGTCACAAGCAGAAATCAAGGAACAAATTCAATACCTTCAGGAAAACAGCTTTTATTCCTCAACAGTCATTCTAACATCAAAAAAACTGTTATGCCCAAATCTCTCTTTAAGCTAGGAATGTTGGTTTATCCATTGTTAAAAGGACACTTTAACGCCTTGTTTCAGGGTGGAGTTGGGGGCGACTGAGTGGAGATGAGCATTTACTGGCCGGCCGCCCTTCCTGATGCCTACGTGCAGTTCACAGCAGATATTTGCATCTCTTTGCACCTCAATAAAGAAGCATCTGCCACTGCCTAGGATTGAACTCTCAACCTAGCAAGTGGGAGGCGAGTGTCCTTACCTCTAAGCTACTCTTGCCACTCAAATGCTGGGTTATCCATGGTTAGCAGGCTAGGAAGCTGACGTATGAAGCAAACTCAAGCTTGACTCAGCCTTCCATCCTTCCAAGGTGGGTAAAATGAAGACCCAGATTGTTGGGGGCAAGAGGCTGACTCTGTAAACCTCTTAAAAGGGGCTGTAAAAGCTCTATGAAGCGGTATATAAGTGCTAGTGCTATTGCTAAATTGGATGGGGAGAGGGGGACTTTAAAAAACAAACGTAAAACCACAAATGTAATCTACCATGAGTGCACTGGACATACACAGGTGATCAGCTGTGAAAGGAAAATGAAGGAAGAAGAGGAAAGAAGAAAATAAAAAAGGTACAAGAAAGGATGGGAAAGGATTGGATTTAAGGTGGGGGTCTCTTTCTAGGCTGGAGAAATGCGACGATAAAAGAAGGCATTATTTATTTACTTGCTAGACTTACATCTTGCTTTCTTATATGAGATTAAGGCAATATGCCTGGTGGCCCCCTAATCCTGCCCCCCCCCCAATATTTCAGTGAGGTAGTCCACAATCACCCAGGGGGTTTCTAAGCTCAAGTTTTGGGTCTCTTCAGGACCAGTCCAACATCCTAACCACAATATTGCCCTGGTTTTCAGTGGGCATCTCCCTCTATGTAGAAACATAGAAACATAGAAGACTGACGGCAGAAAAAGACCTTATGGTCCATCCAGTCTGCCCTTATACTATTTCCTGTATTTTATCTTACAATGGATATATGTTTATCCCAGGCATGTTTAAATTCAGTTACTGTGGATTTACCAACCACGTCTGCTGGAAGTTTGTTCCAAGGATCTACTACTCTTTCAGTGAAATAATATTTTCTCACGTTGCTTTTGATCTTGCCCCCAACTAACTTCAGATTGTGTCCCCTTGTTCTTGTGTTCACTTTCCTATTAAAAACACTTCCCTCCTGGACCTTATTTAACCCTTTAACATATTTAAATGTTTCGATCATGTCCCCCCTTTTCCTTCTGTCCTCCAGACTAAACAGATTGAGTTCATTAAGTCTTTCCTGATACGTTTTATGCTTAAGACCTTCCACCATTCATGTATTTTCCTTCTTTTTGTGAAGGAACTGAAGAGCTGCTTTGATTTGGACATAGAAGTTACCTAGAGAAAGTAAGACCAGATTTTACGTTTTTTAGCAACAGGTCACCGGGAATAAAAGCAGAGGCCCAAGGAAGGAGTCCATCCTGGTTCCTTCTCCATCTTTGCCAGAGAGAAATTTCCAAAATAGTGTTTACCAACGTGATATGTCAAGCACAAGTATCAAAAGGCAATGTATACATTAATCTTTTTGTAAAAGAATAGAACAGAATTTTATTGGCCAAGTGTGATTGGACACACAAGGAATTTGTCTTGGTGCATATGCTCTCAGCGTACAAAAATAAAATATACATTTATCAAGAATCATGTGGTACAACATTTAATGATTGTCATAGGGGTCAAATAAGCAATGAAGAAGCAATATTAATAAAAATCTTAGGATACAAGCAACAAGTTACAGTCATACAGTCAACGTGGGAGGAAATGGGTGATAGGAATGATGAGAAAAACTAGTAGAATAGAAGTGCAGATTTAGTAGAAAGTCTGACAGTGTTGAGGGAATTATTTGTTTAGTAGTGATGGCGTTCGGAAAAAACCTGTTCTTGTGTCTAGTTGTCTTGGTGTGCAGTGCTCTGTAGCGACGTTTTGAGGGTAGGAGTTGAAACAGTTTGTGTCCCAGATGTGAGGGGTCAGTAAATATTTTCCCCGCCCTTGTTTTGACTTGTTTTCATCCAATTCATCAGAATAAGTGTTGGAAGGGGTTTTGGAGACCTTCTAGTTCAACCAGCTCATGCAGAAGACTGTATACCATGCATGCCGCAGGTAACACATGGAGCCCTACCGGAGGGCACGCAAGGCGTTGTCTTATGTGAGCTCCAGTGCGCATGCTGGCCAGCTGATTTTTGGCCTTGGAGAAAGCCATTTTGCCCTCCAGAGGCTTTAGGGAAGCTTCTCTGAAGCCCCGGAGTGTGAAAAAACACCCAATGGGCAAACCAGAAGTTTGGGGAAAAGGACTTCTAGTTTGCTCCTTATGCTGTTTTTCGCACTCTGGAGGCTTCAGGAAGCTTCCCTGAAGGCTCGAGTGCGAAAAACAGCACAATGAGCAAACCAGAAGTTTGTTTTTCCGAACTTCTGGTTTGCCCATTTGGCCGTTTTTTCACTGGGCGTCAACAGGCTTATGTGCATATGCAGGGATTGTGCGAATGCGCAGAGAAAGTGTGTGTGGGGTGCATGCACAAAAATTGTGCATGCGCAACTCCCAGTGATTTGGTTATTTTAAAAAAAAAGCTTTCTCATTTGTTCATACATTTTCAATCTTATTTACATGGTAAGAATTGTAGCATGACGGCTCGAATTGGCTCAGTCCATGAATGACACTAATTGCTTTGAGTTGTCCGCTGAAAGGAACCAGGCAGTGACTAACAAAATGCTCCCGTAATACATTTCACTGCCCAGCAATTATTTCAAAGCAATTATCTTAACATTGATGTAAAAAAAAAATCCTGTTAAAGTCATAAGACTCAGCCAAGCTGTCTGAGGAGGGGACATATTATTAGGTCAGGATAAAAACTGTGGTTATTTGATTATGTTTAACTGTCTCTCACTTAGATTAAATTAAGCTGATACGATTCAATAACGCTCCTCAGTTATTAATCATTACAATTCAGGGACAACAAACAGGTTTTTCCAAGCTGCAGAGTGTAAGAATTACACTTCCAATTTTGAAATGAGTTAAACAGGGAAGTTAAAAAAAAAACCTACCCTGAAATGTAAAACTGAATAATATTTTCCTGCACTGACTAAGAAAATAGCATCGAAGCTAGAAGAGAACAGAACAACAGAGTTGGAAGAGAGGTAGCAATAGCAATAAGATTTAGACTTATATGCTGCTTCATAATGCTTTTACAGCCCTCCCTAAGCAGTTTGGAGAGTCAGCATGTTGCCCCCAACAATCTGGGTCCTTATTTTACCAACCTCGGATGGAAGGCTGAGTCAACCTTGAGCCTGTTGAGATTTGAACTGTCAAATTGCAGTCAACCGACAGTCAGCAGAAGTAGCCTGCAATACTGCATTCTAACCACCATGCCACCATGGCTCACATAATGCTTGACTTTTAAGCAGACCTTTCTTGATTTTTGATGCTCTATACATGAGGCTACCTTTGAAAAGTGTTTGGAAACTCCAGATCCTACAGAATGCGGCCGCGAGAGCTGTCGTGAGGCTACTTAAATTTGCCCTCGTCTCTCCAAACACTCTGTGGCCTGCACTGGCTGCCGATTAATTTCCGGTCACAATTCAATGTTGGTAATGACCTATAAAGCCCTACATGGCATCGGCATCCCATTATCACCGAAAATGGGAACTTGTGCAGTATTGATTCAAGAATGCCCAATGCTAATTTTGTGAATTTTAAAACAAATTAGCAGGATAGGGCTCTGGTTTGACACATGGTTATAACCTTTCCGCAATGAGCAGTAACTACTGTCTTTCTACATCATAAAATATGAATTCTTAGCAGATTCCCTCAGCTCCTAAGCTTGTCAAAATAGACACAGAGCTAGAGAAAAGCTGCAGAAAAAAAGCGTCTAGAATGACAAGGTGCTAATTAATAAAGATATTTAGGGATTGTATGTTATATCATCAATATCACAATGGTTGTCAGAGGCCACATCAAATGTTTCAACTCCAAATGGTATCTTTTATATTATAATCTTATAGTTTCATTTTCTGGTGCAAGTGATCCATATAATACACAGTATACTAAATTTTAAACGCAACTTTCCCCAATCTGGTGCCTACTATGGGGTGGACACTTCTTCACTATTTGGGCTATACTGAACACATTGAAGAGACAGGAGAAAATAATAGATATTACAAAAGCCAATTGTTGTTTTTGTTGGAAGAAATGATATGAACAAGGATGTGAATGCTTGAACAGCAAATTCTGCACTTTTTAAAAAATTGCTCATTATATGCAATTTCATACCCTAGCTGGGGATTTCCTGGGAGTTGAAGTCACACATTTTAAGTGGCCATAGTTTTAAAAAACTGGTGTATGGGGCTTCTAGCCTCAATGTGGTTTTGCTAGCCTTACAACATTTCCTAACCTAGTATCTCCCCACCATGCTTCACTGCAATGGTCAACAACGGTATCAGGTTGGGCAAGAGGGATGTATGATCTGGAAAACACCAAGCAGGTGAAAGATATGCTGAAAGTTCAGACTTCCCAAGGAGCTGATGATACAGTTCTACAGAGGAATTATTGAGTCTGTCATCTGAACCTCTATAACTGTACGGTTTGGTTCTGAAACCCAACAAGACCAACACAGACTTCAATGGATTAGAATTAGGACTGCAAAAAACCCCCCTATTGCTACCAACCTGCCTTCCATTGAGGACATGTATACTGCACGAGTCAAAACGAGGGCTATGAAAATATTTACCGACCCCTCACATCCTGGACACAAAATCTTAGGATACAAGCAACAAATTACAGTCATACAGTCCTAAGTGGGAGGAAAAGGATGATAGGAATGATGAGAAATAGAAGTGCAGACTTAATAAAAAATAATTATTAGTAAAAAATAATTAACAAATAATTCCCTCAACAGTCAAACCTTTACTTTTAAATCATCTCATCATTCCCATCACCCATCTCCTCTCACAAATTACTGTATGATTGTAACTTTGTTGCTTGTAATCTTATAATTTATATTGACTAGCTCCTAATATGATTTGATTGCTTCTTTGTACCCTATGACAATCATTAGGTGTTGTACCTCATGATTCTTGACAAATGTATCTTTTATTTTATATACACTAAGAGCATATGCACCAAAGACAAATTCCCTCATGATTCTTGACAAATGCATCTTTTATTTTATATACACTAAGAGCATATGCACCAAAGACAAATTCCTTGTGTGTCCATTCACACTTGCTCAATAAAGAATTCTATTCTATTCTATAGTCTATGACTATATTACTATTCTTATATTTTCTATTACATATCTCCTTTTTTACTTATGATTGTAACTTTGTTGCTTGTATTTTTATGATTTATATTGCTTTAGTTAGTTTCCTAGGATGATTCATCTTGATTGCTTGTTTATTATCCTATGACTATCACTAACTGTTCATGATTTACCACTTATAGCTTTTATGTACACTGGGCGCCTATGCACCAGACACATTCCTTGGCCAATAAAGACTTCAATTCCAATTCTATATGCAGGCTGTGGTTCTTAAAGAAAGAACTTTGGCCAGCAATCTCAGAAACATCCCAAGAGTGTTGGATTACATCTGGAGGCAGCATCAGTAGAATTTCACAAAGGAAGGGCATTCTGCATATGCTCCACGATCTTCAGGAATGCCCAAAAGGTCCACCTTATGACTTATAACTGTAACTTGTTATATACTTATGATTACTGTACTTACTTAGTATACTTATGATGCTTTCTTAGTAATATTATACTTATGACTGTAACTTTGTTGCTTGTATCCTTACGATTTATATTAATATTGTTTCCTGATTGCTTATTTGTACTCTATGACTATAAGCGTTGTACCTCATGATTTTTGTCAAATGTATATTTTCTTTTATGTACACTGAGAGCATATGCACCAAAAACAAATTCCTTCTGTGTCCAATCACTTGGCCAATAAAGAATTCAATTCAATTCAATTTTCTATTCTATTCTAATTCTATTCCCACAGATACAGAGAGGCGTGTAGAAGAAATTAGCGATGGAGCCAAGCTTTGCTTACTCTTCCTCGTCCATTGCCCTGCAACCCTGATTTCTTTCACATCCCCACATTCACAAACCAGAGGTCCACTCGCCTTTCCCACCCCCTTCTCCCCTTGCGGGCCTCTTTTTTTACAGGACAGAGTTCCAATTTCGTGGCTGGCGGGAGAGAGGAGCCAAGATCCGAACGGGGCCCTGCTGCTTGATTCAGAGAAGGGAATTCTGCCCATGCTCAGGCGCCTTTCGCAGCCTAGAACCACTCTTTTCGGTTGAAAAAGCAGGCAAGGACGCTCCGTAACTCTGAGAGGCCCCGTCGTGGATCCCGAAACGAAAACAAGGGGGGGAAAACACAAAAAAGGGGTTTCGAGCAGCCTCGAAAGTCGCTGGAATTGGAGAACGGAGAGGCACGACGCAGCCAACTCACCTTGGCCGCCATTTTGACTCCACCTCTTGGCGTGGGAGGCGCCCAACCCGGAAGAGGGCGGAGCTTCAGGAAAGCTGGCCTAGGATTGGTGGAGCGTTGAGGAAGTGGCGGCATCAGAGTGACGTCACCCAGTGTTGTCCCGTCCCCCCCTTTACCGGCGCTTTAGCGGCAGAGTTTCCCGCGCGAGAGACCTGGTTTATAGGATTCCCCAAGGATGGAAGGTCTTTTTTAATTGGAGGGATGGAGTGAATTCTGGGAGATGGAGTCCACACCTCTTATAAGTTGCCAAGATTTAAATATACTGGGCTTTAAATATAAAGTTTCAGTCCTTGGTATTTGGGCTGAAAGTGAATAAGACTCCGGTTGGTAGTTTCCCTCCTTGATTTCTTAGCCTTGTTAGACTACAGCTCCCATCACGTTCCTACAAGTAATGGATGCTGTAATCCAGTGTTTCTTAAAGCAGGGGTTTCCAACCTTGGCAACGTTTAAGATTGGTGGACTTCAACTCCCAGAATCCCTCAGCTAGCTTTGCTGGATGAGGGATTCTGGGTGCTGAAGTCCACGAGTTTTAATGTTGCCAAGGTTGGAGACCCCTGTCTTAGCGTGTTGCCCCAGGATGTTAGGGGGAAGGGAGGAAGGGATTTCAAGGTAATTTCATAATTGTTTCTGGATACTGAAAATATGTTGAAGTTTGAACTGCTGGGGGTGGTGCAACGAGATGATGCAATGAAGAGGCCTTAGGCAATTCCCATTGTGGCTGAGGGCTAATCCTACCTTTGTTGGATCTTGGGTGAGGTTATTTGCTTATGCATAGAGCCAGCTATCTCTTTATCTCTTTGAGTGCTGACATCTGCTGTGGGCTTTTAAAGAAGGAGGGGGCTGCTTTCCAAGAGCATGCTTCTCCAATTCTCACCCAAGGAAATACAATATTCCGCTTTTAAAAATTATTTCTAAAAACATTTCATTCTTCTAGGAGAGGGCTGGGTGCTAACTTTCTACACTTCCATAGTCGTATAATATACAAACTAAAATTGTGACCCTAAATCTTCAAGAGGTAATAGAAGTAGCCCTCAACTTGCAGCCATTCATTTAGTGTCCATTGAAAGTTACAACAACACTGAAAAAAAGAAAGACCTATAACTGGTTCTTGGGTTTATGACCAGCCTAGCATCTCCATGGTCATATGATCAAAATTTGGGCAATCGGTATGTACAGTGTTCCCTCAATTTTTGCGGGGGATGCGTTCCGAGACCGCCCGCGAAAGTCGAATTTCCGCGAAGTAGAGATGCGGAAGTAAATACACTATTTTTGGCTATGAACAGTATCACAAGCCTTCCCTTAACACTTTAAACCCCTAAATTGCAATTTCCCATTCCCTTAGCAACCATTTAGATTATTACTCACCATGTTTATTTATTAAAGTTTATTTAAAAAAATATTTATTAAAGGCAGACAAAAGTTTGGCGATGACATATGACGTCATCGGATGGGGAAAAACGTGATATAGGGTAAAAAACCATAAAGTATTTTTTAATTAATATTTTTGAAAAACCGTGGTATAGACTTTTCGTGAAGTTCGAACCCGCAAAAATTGAGGGAACACTGTATTTACCATGGTTGCAAAGTTTCAGGTCCTGGGATTGCCAATGTCAACCTTTCCCACTGGTTTCAGACAAGCAAGGTCAATGGGGCAAGCTGGATTCGCTTAATGACTGTATTATGATGATCATATTATTATTATTCATCAAAGTTGGAAAAGACCTTGGAGGTCTTCTAGTCTAAACCCCTGCTTAGGCAGGAAGCCCTACACAGCTTCAGACAAACTGTTATCCAACATTTTGTTAAAAACTTCCAGTGTTGGAAGTTCTGGAGGCAGGTTGTTCCACTGATTAATTGTTCTAACTTTCAGGAACTTTCTCCTTAGTTCTAAGCTGCTCCTCTCTTTGATTAGTTCCCACCCATTGCTTCTTGTTTTACCCTCAGCTACTTTGGAGACTAGCCCGATTCCAGTGAAGGGCTACCAAAGTTTTTACTATCACACTGTGGGCATGGCTTATGCAGGACGCCCTGCATTTTCTTTCAATATCTTTCAGTGCAAATTGAATGCTTTGGGATGGAGCTCCATTTTCACTACCCCACTGCGTTCCCCCCTGTCCAGGCAGTAGCACACCCCTGCCTATTCCCTCTTCTTTGTGGCAACCCTGAGATATTCTCTGGGTCCCGTCAACAAAACAATGTCGTTTGGCGGGGCCCAGGGGAAGAGCCTTCTCTGTGGCGGCCCCGGCCCTCTGGAACCAACTCCCCCCGGAGATTAGAATTGCCCCCACCCTCCTTGCCTTTCGTAAACTCCTTAAAACCCACCTCTGTCGTCAAGCGTGGGGGAACTGAGACATCTCCCCCTGCCTATGTAGTTCTAGTGCATGATATGACTGTATGTATGTTTTTTATATTGGAGTTCCTTGCTTTTAGATTTTTAAATGTACAATTGTTATATTAGATTTTAATTATTAGATTTGTCAATATATATTGTTTTTATCACTGTTGTGAGCTGCCCCGAGTCTGCGGAGAGGGGCGGCATACAAATCTAATTATTATTATTATTATTAATAATAATAATAATAATAATAATAATAATAATAATAATAATGGAATACTGCTGTCATGCCTCCCCTGATTCTTCTTTTCATTCAACTAGCCCAGTTCCTGCAGCTTTCTTCATATGTTTTAGCCTCCAGTCCCCTAATCATCTTTGTTGCTCTTCTCTGCACTCTTTTTAGAGTCTCAACATCCTTTTTACATCGTGGCAACCAAAACTGAATGCAGTAACTAACTAACTGCAATGATTTGTTTATCACCTGTGGCAAAACAAGTTGTAAAATTGGGTGTGACTCATTTAATAACTGTCTTGTTTGGCAACAGAAATTCTGGTCTTGGTTGTGGTCATAAGCTGAGGACTACCTACAGTGCATTGACAAATGGGGTTGTAGAACTGAAGCCATAATTTTCTTCTTCAAGGACCTAAAGCGCTAAGGAGAGGAAAGACGAATCTTTGAAATGCAGAGAATTCCGTTTATTGAAGTCCAATGTACAACTGAAGTTTTACAACTTTTCCCAAAACAAAAGTTACTTTTCAATTTAGGAAGAATAAATGTCCTTTTTCAATAATATACAGTCTCTATATATTTTTTTTAAATAAGTTAATATCTTTGAAAAAAGAGCAATATGTTCCTTTTATAATGTTGCAGTGCAACTTACAACTTACACGTCTGTGCAATGTACCATGAGGTATATGCCCAGTGAAAAACACACAGTGAATTTTATTTCCATTCATAAATTCTCATTGTAGACACACAAAAAGTTTAACATTTAGTCTGTGGTAGAAAAAAAGAAGAAGAAATGCAGCCAAGGACACACCAAAGAAAAAAATATTATTATTCCCCCCCACCCACGTCCCACCCCCACTCCTAAAAAGAAAGGAAACCAAATGGAAGGAACATTCATTGCTTCTACAAATTTGGTGATCGCTTCTTGACACAGAGAGCGAAGAGAATAAAAAAAGACTTCTGTGAACTTGGAAAAAACTTAAAACCAAAACACAGAACAATCGGAATTATTATCCAGAGGTTGAAATTTTAATTTTGGTGGTCTGGTACTGCAATCCCATAGACGCTTACCGATGGAAACAAGATCCCATTGAGATCAATGGGGACGGACTTTTTAAAAAGACACCAAGGATGGTTTATGGCATCCCCATTTTCAGGGGAGCTGTAGACAGAACAGATGTTTTCAAACAACAAGGCAAAAGGAAAGGTGTAACGGGGCTGGGTTGATTCACCACCCCTGGGTTTATAACTAGCTACCACCTTTTGAATGTTCTTTTGGAACTTTTTAAGGAAAAGAGGGCTGGAGTTAAGGTCACCCTTACAGATGTCCCATCCCTGTTAACCTTTCCTTCGGTTCTTCCAGTTTATGGGAACACTACATCCAATGGGAAAAAATATTATCTTTGTAAACAACATATTTATCATTGACAAAAGACTTAGAAATGAACAAACGTATCCTATAGTGGGATTAATAACAGTGCTTTCCTCACCTTCAGAAGACATTGGTTCTCCGTATTTTTTTTTTCTTTTCTTTTAAAATACAAGGCGCTCGAGAATGTTAAATTGTTGCTTGAAAACAGTCCAAGGTTGGCTTTAAAACCTCCTATTGCTACGGAAATTGTAAGAATGTTCATTATTTACAAAAGAAAAGACGGTGGTGCTCTCTTAGCACAGCCAACAAGAGACATTAGCATTAACCGAAGATTTCTGCCTTCAAAAGACATTTATCTGATCTTTGGCTGGCAGGAAATCAGTCGTTATTTTAGAGAGGCTTGAAGGTGGTGCAGGGGGGAAAAACCCACATGCATTGTTTTCCTTGTTTTCATTCTGTGGTTTGGAAAATGATAAATGTCATAGGTACTGTTTGAATACCCAAGGAAGACAACCTTGCATTTAATACAACCCACGTTTTATCCGAAAACACCCTTCTTCCATTACCACAGTTCAATTTTAAAAATATTTTGAATGATTGGCAGGGTGGAGACTCTATTCTTGAATTTAGTGTTAAATACAAATTCCTTTTCCTTCATCTGGCTTCTTGCAAGTCTAATTCCTTGCTTTTTGCATTTAGTTAATCCAGGTTAAGGCAACCTTCTACTGTAAATAGGGCCAAACTATGATTTGTAAGACATTTAGAAGGATAACTCAAGCCATGGGTTGGACAAGTTGGGTATCAAAGTTAAAGCAGAGAACAACATCCCTAACCACAGTTTAGAGGTCTAGCAAAGTATGGCCATCAAAATATAGCCACACGTTGTATGGCTGGGTTGCACCATAATGACTGAAGATATTGTAAGAATATCGGTGGCATTTAAATTCAGACTGATGTCAAAAGTTAAAGCCTCAACTTTTCTCTTTGTCTCAAGATGACCAATTGGTATAGAAACCACAGTGAAAGCATGTCTCTTTCTCTCTCTCTCTTACCACCTTCAACTTTCTTTAAAATGCCAATGTCTTGTCTCCTGAGACTTTTTTATTTATTTAAAAAACCTACAGCTTGGGAACCAGACATTTAGTACCAGCTTGTGACTACTTCAACCCCTGAACAAACTGGAAAACAAAATTAAATAAAAAAATAAGACGACAGCCTATTTCAAAGCTCATATGCGAGTAAAGTGCGGGCCGTAGTACAATGGTGTCATACATTTTTTTCCCATACATCTAAGCATTATATTTTTTAAAAAGCTATCTATTTGTAAACAAAAGAAATCGTATTGATTTGCTATTTAATAAATCAGGCGAGGTTACCTATGGACCAGCAAGGAATGGTGTAACGAAGCGAGTGTTCTTGTAGTACAGCTTCAGTGTCAAAGGTGGAAGGATGCTTATTTATCAGTGCAGATAGGAAGGCTGTGCGCGGATTGACAATGGAAGCCTGAAGAAAAAAGGCAGCTGCTGCTTTAAAGAGTCTCTTGGGACTTTTTAAAGCAGCGGCATCTTTATTCGGGCAGACATGGAGATTTGAAAAAAAGTTGAGCTCCGTTCATGAACAGGACAGCAGAGGGATGCTGGGCTGTACAAATCAATTCTTCCTCGACATTATGGAAGCCTGCACACGATCCCTTCCCAATTTCTCCTCCTTAACAATGTTCAAGTCACACCTTTGGGACAGATCAGTTCCATTGTTGTGGCTTCTTCCCAAAGAACCAGACTAAGCTAGGAGTTTCTTGTTCTAAGCAACTGAGTACAGTAGTACCTCTAGATACGAGTTTAATTTGTTCCAGAAGGGAGCTTGTATGTCGAACAACTCGTATCTGGAACAAATGGCTTTAGACTTTGTTTTTCCCCTCCAAGATAACCAGAAGCAAGGATTTTTGCGCCACCTAGTGGACGCTCGGCTCGTATCCCGAATTTGAGCTCGGGTCTCGAAAAGAAATTTCTCTCCCCTCGTGGCTCGTATCTTGGAATACTCGCATGTGGAGCAGCTCGTATCTAGAGGTACTACTGTATTTGGTTTGGTTAGGCTTAGCATGTTGCAAGAAACCAGCCATTTGCTCTTATCAACCATGGGACATGGCTTAAGGGCCTCCTTCACTCCTGCACTGTATTCCACTCATCCTTAATAGTGTAGAAAGTTATCCTAGCCTGAACATTTATTGTTGATAGCTCACTCACTCGAAGCCAAATACATGTATCCATCTCAAGACTATCCTTGAAGAGGTTTGGGGTATTAAATGCTACTTTAATGCTGGTACAGCTAAGGATTACTCAAATCTCTGTCCTTACTCCTAGACTGAGGATGGCATGGATGCAGTGGAGATACATAAAAACAACCCACCCACCCCAAAGGATGTTAGGTGTAAAGAGGCAACAGCCTTAATGTGTTGTGCAAATCCAGCCATGTTTGGGGTGGATTCATGGTTTCGTACGATGAGAAAATCCAACCACGGAACCATCAATTTTTCACAAAACTACATTTCTCAGGATTCTTTGGACGATGATTTTGACTCTTGAAATCCAACGTAGCATGATGATTTATATTTGAGTGCAGATGTACCTAATTTTAAACTGTTTTCGGTTTCTTTGGCTGAGAATACATAAAAGTGTGTCAATTAGAGAATTGCTTCCTTGCTTCCCATTGATGGGATAAAACACACAACCAAATTTGATCTTAATTCTCTGCCACTCACTAGGATTGCACAAACGTTGGACCTGAACGGATTCACGTGAAGTAAAGGCCTATTTCAGGTTTTTATTTGTAAAAAAAACAAATAACAATTGTCAACTTTGTCTGACACTTAAATGACACTTCAGGGGTATTCTATTGGAAGACATTAAGGATGGAAGTGAAATAAGAGGTTAAGAAGGTTTAGAAAGAACTCCTGGTCATGGAAGCATTCAGATCAGCTTCTAGCAGTCTTTCCTTCCCTGCCTATTTTAGAGTTTAGGAAGGAGAGAATGAAAGAAAAAAGGTGCGTTGGAAAAGAAGAAAAGAAGTTGTAGAACATTTAAAGCCTGAGAAACTATCAGTAATGTATAAAGGAGTTTTAATGTAGGTTGGAAATGCAATTGCAAAGAAGGTGCTTTTGATCATCAAGTTTGATGGACAAAGGACTTGAAAGAAAATTTGGAACTTCTTATTCTATGTGTTAACCATATTGAGAATCTCATATGTGCAAAGATGGAAAAACACACCTATTTCCACAATGGAACAGTGTAAGGTGAAGGTGATGGAATGAATGGAGATGGCAAAAGGGACCATTTTAATCAAAGAAAAGAATTTAACAGATTAACAGAGTTGGAAGGGATCTTCTAGGTCTGTTTTGTTTATACTTGGAAACCACTTCTGGACTTCTTGCTTAAAAAATGAAGAGAAAAAAAATGAAACTTTGCTTTTAGATTTTGATGATTAGAATGAATTTGTTGTTATAGAAATGGCTTAAACCGTTAACAGGAAAACAAAGGGTTGAGGTTGTATTTTTAAAAAAATATCTTACTATACCGAATAAAATTGAAAGTCGCTACTTTGTTCTCTTTGTTTCCTCTCTTAGTACTCTAATTTTTGTTTTATTTTGTATTTTTATCTTATAAAGAAAGTTACTAAAATTAAGAAACAAGAAGAAAACAAGATGTGTGAGAAAACAAAAAGAAATCAAACAACTTCATCCCTGTGGCCTCTATCCTTACAGTCCTATTTGTTTCAGATACATCCATATTATCAGCAAAATGTGGTTTTTGATTAAAATGTTTGCCCAGAAGATGCTACTCAGTGTAGATGAAATAGCACCAGGCTGTAGCCTCGTCTTAATCACTTGCATTTGATTCCCACTGAAATCCCTGGGACTTAAACCATCTATTCATAGTTAGACACATAAACTATAATTACACACCGTTCAAAGGAGACAGTAAAATTTTTAAGGAGGTGACCGGAATACAGCACCCCTCCAGCAGCCTATATTCAGATAAGCAGGGATCACCCCCAGACAAATGAACAGGCAGAAAACACTAGTTTAATCAAGGAATCACCAAGGAGGACCCCTCAACCCTCCTCAAATAAAATCTGGCAGCAAAACCCACATACACTCACACTGATTGTGTTACCTAATCGGGTAATGAAACATCTGCAAGCAAACAACCTCAGAAACCACAAAAAACTCCACAATTTAATCCTGAACCACAGATTTTTCTCTGTTATTGAAAATACTGGTTTCATTAAAAAAAAGAGATAACCCTGTTCTCTCTTTACTTATTTATTTATTTTTACTTATGTATTTCGATGGAATTTTGTAATTCTAATGTAATTTTCTTTTTTTTCTTTCTTCCTTTCTTTGTCCCTTTTCTTGTGTTCTATTTGCGTATAATTTCTTTTTGTTTTCTTGAATGTAATATGATGTATGTATAAGTCAATGTAAGTATGCAAGTCAATCTATTCTATAAGTCAATCTATTGTTTTCAATAAAAATTTAAATTTAAAAAGAAAAAAAAAGAAAGGAAAGTCAATAAACAGTTGTTGACATTAAAGAAGAAAAATAAAACACCGATTTCAGTGGAAACCAACACAACAACCTCAGGCTCGATCCGCTTTATGGTGTTTCTTAATAGAACAACATTATTATGGGGATTATTTTTGACAAAACTGGAAACTCTAATTCCTGTGTAAGGATACAGGTTTTAGAGAGGAGAGTGGGAGGGGAGAGGGGAGAGGGAAGAAAGAGGGAAAGGGAGAGAGATTGAGAGAGAGATGGTGAGATGAAGGATATGAAGGAACACTGTTCCTTTATCTTAAGAGACATAAATTTAGATTGAAATGCATGTCCAGGGATTTTATAATCTAGGGTTGCCAAGCCGGCTGGGCAATTTTGGGAGTTAAAGTCCAGACATCTTAAAGTTGTTAAGATGGAAAAACATTGCTACTGTAAAAACAATAAAATTGTCATTTTCAATGAGAGAGGGGAAAAAAGATTGATTGTGAAATATAGGCTCTTAATGCAAAGAAACAAATTAGTTTCAATGAATTAGTGAGGACACAGAGAAGTGGAATCAATCTAGCTCCGAAGATTAGGAGTTGCCAAATTCGGACAGCTACTGTATAGAAAAGGCGGGTCTGCATAGATTTATACAATGACCGATGACATGTGAGAGACTAACAAAAAAAACCCCTGGTGGATTTATAAACCTTTGGCAACATGTTTTGGGAAGCACACGGTTTGGGATGAAGTCACCTCAGCGTCTTCTTTGGAAGCACCAGAATCTATGATCCCCAGTGTTATGAAATACTTAAACTTGCCTTGAAAAAATGTAGATACTTTCTTTTTCTAAGAGCAGAAAGTAGTTTACAAAACAAAGAAAAAAGTTCTTTGGGAAAGTAATTGTTAAATAAACAGAGTCAAAGGTCTGATTCAGACATAATAAAAGTGAGACTGGGGCACACATAAACCCCATCTTTGTCCCTCCGTCTCCAGCATTGTGGTTTATCACACCACCTTTCCTTCTATACTTTTTATCATCATCTTAGAATAACAGATTACTAGAATATCAAAAACAGAATATCAAACTGTCATCACATTGTTTGACAGACATTGATTGCCTTAGAAGCTTGTATCTGCCTACTTAAAGTAGTTGCCGTGATCTAATGAGATATACATAACTGAATAAAACTAGTTGTTCAAGGTAAACCAGTTTACTCTGGTTTAATAAACCACGATTGAAATGCTCAGGGAAGCACAACGCTCATTTACAACTAAGTAAACAATGCTTTAGCGAACAAAGATTGTGATGTCAAATCAGGCCCTAGCTTCACCCTGGCATTATAACTATGCTGCTTTTAAAATTTCACATACTTTAACGCTTTTCTCTTGAAATCCTAGACCAGTGATGGCGAACCTATGGCACAGGTGCCACAGGTGGCATGCGGACCCATATCTGCTGACACGTGAGCCGTTGCCCTAGCTCAGCTCCAACATGCATGTTTGTGCTGGCCAGCTGATTTTTTGCCCACCTAGAGGCTCTATGAGGGTGTTTTTGGCTTCCAGAGAGCCTCCGAGGGGATGGAGGAGGGTGTTTTTACCCTCTCCCGGCTCCAGGGAACTGTTGGAACCTGGGGAGGGCAAAACACGAGCCTACTGGGCCCACCAGAAGTTGTGAAACAGGCCATTTTCAGCCTCCAGATGGCCTCCAGGTGGCCTGGGAAGCTGTTTTCGCCTTCCCCGGGCATTG
The DNA here is from genome assembly GCF_031021105.1 of Erythrolamprus reginae. Lineage (NCBI taxonomy): Eukaryota > Metazoa > Chordata > Lepidosauria > Squamata > Dipsadidae > Erythrolamprus > Erythrolamprus reginae. Next base: position 41,782,800 of record NC_091957.1, read on the forward strand.
AATTATGGGTGTGGGCACTCACACATGTGCAATAGCGTGCACGCATGCTCTTTCAGCCCTCGAGGGAAAAAAGGTCGCCATCATTGTACTAGACATCTTTTTCTGAGGAGCTGGTATCTGGATTTATCACACCATGGTTGCATCTGCTATTTTTTCCCCTCTGGAGGCATCAGTACCACTACCCAATGGTTTTGTCAACATACTATGCTTAACTTGGTCAATGAATTAACCCATGTGAATTTGTTCTTAACAGAATAACAGAGTTGGAAGGGACCTTGGAGGTCTTCTAGTCCAATCCCTCCTTAGGCAGGAAATGCTACCCCAGTCTAGACATGTCCAGTCTCTTAAAAATCTCCACTGGTGGAGTACCTACAACTTCTGAAGGCAACTGATTAATTGTTCTGTCAGGGAATTTTTTCTTACTTCTACATTGATTTTCTCTTTGATTAGTTTCTATCCATTGCTTCTTGTCCTGCCCTCAGGTGCTTTGGAGAATAAGTCGATCCCCTTTTCTTTCTGGCAACTGCTGAGATATTGGAACACTGCTCTCATGTCTCTCAATTCTCTTCTCTTCATTAAACTTAGGCATACCCAGTTCCTGCAACTATTCATCATATATTTTAGTCTCCAGTTCTCTAATCATCTTTGTTGCTCTTCTTTGCACTCTTTCTAGAGTCTCAACATCTTTTTATAGCATGACAACCAAAATGGGACACAATGTTCTTGATCTAGTAAATGAAAAACTAACCTGGGTTTTCAACAGACATTAAAATTCCAACTCAAAAAGCAAACCAAGTTTAAAACCAACCAGGTTTATCGTTCTGTGCAAACATATTTGCCAAGGCTTTAACTTAACTTTGTTAAGCATGTTGTCTGACCTAAGTATTCTGTGGCTAGATGGTGGTCAGATGGTGGCCCACAGAGTTCTGTTTGGTCCTAGAAATGCTTTCAACATTTGGACTTCCTACTCTGTAGTCAAGGTATTAGGGTTTTTTTTCATGTGCCAGGAATGTCTGAAGGTAGGATCAAAAAAAGGAATATGATGGATAGGATGATGCAATCAAAACTCAGTTTACCCGCTTTGCCGAAGGGTGCAAAAGATTTAAAGCAAATAAATTCACATCATAGCATTGCACTTCCAAATGCTCTTCTGCTTAGAATTTGATGTTAGTTCATCCTCAGTAAGTAGAGGCTGTATCCTTGCAGCATACAGCTGATGGGCTCGCAAGAGACCCAATGTAAACCAGTATACAACAAGGAATGTCATGTTACTCTTCATTCATCTTTTTGTGTTATCTAAAATCCATGGACTAGGCTTGGCCTTAGAATAAGCCAAGTTGAATGGGTTCCATTTTAAGGAACATATCTGAGAAAAAGGAGAAGGGGTGAGAAAGGGACAATAAACAGCCAATTACTAGATTAATTTTATTGATCTGGAGTAGGAGTTGGGTCTTCTGTCTCAAGTATCAACTTCCTTGTTCTACTTCCATTTATGATTGGAGGTTGCCTTTCTAAGAAGACTTATCTAGACTGCAGGTAGACTTCTGGAAGTTTTCCATAATGCTACACTGAGCCTGTAGTAGCATTCCAATACTTTAAAAGAGGCGGTCCTTGACTTATGACCACAATTGGGACTGGAGCATCCCTCGCTAAGTGATTCGGTTGTTATGCAACACCTTCTCCCATTGACTTTACTTGTTGGAAGGCTCCTGGGAAAGTCACAAGTGACCAACTTGCTGGTTGCCTTGTGCCCAAATTTTGATCACATGACCAGGGGCACACTGCAACAGCCATTAGTGCAAGGACTGGTCATAAGTCTCTTTCCCCCCCCACTTCCATCACAACTTTGAACAATTGTTAAATGAATGGTTGTAAATTGAGGACTACCTGCATTGTAGGTTTCAGGAAAAGCTCTAGTAGGCATCATCATCTTTTAATGACCCGCTAATCCAGTGACGGCAAACCTTTTTTTCGTCGGGTGCCGAAACAGTGTGGTCATGCACTATCGTGCATGCGCGAGTGCCTACACTCATAATTCAATGTCTGGGGAGGGCAAAAAACAGCTTCTTGGCCTGTTTCCCAATTTCTGGTGGCCCCAGTAGGCTTGTGCTTCATCCTACCCAGGCTCCAAGCTTCCCTGGAGCCAAGGCAGGGTAAAAACGACCTCCCCTACCTGCTGGAGGCTCTCTGGAAGCCAAAAATGCCTCCCAAAGCCTCTGGGTGAGCCACAAATCAGCTGGCCAGTATACACATGTAGGTTGGAGCTGAGCTAGGGCAACAGCTCATGTGCCAGCAGATATGGCTCCGCGTGCCACCTGTGGCACCCGTGCCATAGGTTCACCATCACTGCCCTAATCCCTTATATTCAGCAGACATATTCTCATTCTAGTAGGCTTCCTATGTAGGTTAATTCTATAGACCCCCATTCTGTTTCTATCTCTGGCTATGTAACCTCAATGGCAATGTTTTTCAACTGTGGTGGCTGTAAGATGACTAGGACTTGAGTAACTTTGGAAGTTGAAGTCCACACATCTTAAAGCCACCAAGGCTGAGAGATGGTGCGGTATAGTCCAAAACATTTCCAATTAAGACTCATGCACAAATTAAAAATGGCAACGTTGTGCCTAGTATCCTTTTGCTTATGTCAAACTCTGCTCTGAATGCTCACCCCTTCTCCATGTTGGGCAGAGAGGTTATGCAAGGGTTTTCTACTCATAGGGGTCCTTGAAAGTTGAGTAGAAATATTTAAGAATGGATCCTTGGTAAACTCCAGTTTTGAAGAACAATCTGAATTGCAATCCAGCAACATCTGCAGGACAGAGATTTGCTTATTGTTGCTACTCCTAGTAGTAGTGTTCCTGAACAGATAAGAGACTTCCACTAGCTTTTGCATGAACATGAGATGGACGATGAGTTCCTGCTCAACGAGACAGGTTCAGAAGGGTCGGGGTGATTGGAATAACCCATGTCTCTTACTGGCATTGAATTCCCTGTTCAGTGATAATGCCTCGACAGGATGTAGCTTTCTTTTATTGCAAAGGTTCTCAAATCTGAGGATCTTTATTCAATAGCACAGTGTAAATATGTAAATATAGACAGCCATTGATGTTCAGTCTGGCTTTTTGTTTGTTGGTTTGTTTGGTTATTCTGTCTTGAGACTGCAAAAAGTCAAGATCAGAATTTTGCCGTTGGTAGGTTTCTGGCCTTCAATTCACAGTGGACGATGGCTGACACCTGAAATAGCTCCCGATTTCCAGAAATTCTGGATTATGTTCTCAGGCCCGACTTGAGACGGCCCAGAAAGTGAGCAGAACCTGTACTTAGCGCAGTTCTACTCCCGAGGAGTTTTCGTACCTTAATTTCTTCTCTGTCACATTAACGTACTGGGTATGTCATTGTGTACACCCTCACACCCATCTTCTGAAAATCAGGCACGGTTTTGTAAAAATAGCACAGCATTTCAACAGCATGTACCGGTTGAGCCTGGAAAGGCCAAACGGAAAGCAAGTGGTTTTCCTGGATAAATGCTGTAAACTTTAAGGCACGCCATAAAAGGGAATTGGGGAGGAGGGGGGATTTAACTTTTCCATTTCTAGACTTTGCCAAGCTTTCTTTATCTTCACAACCTGGGGCATTTCTTGGAAATGCTGAATGGTTAAACCAGGGGTTGGCAACCTTAAACGCTCAAAGAGCCATTTGGACCAATAGCCACAAAACCCAAAACCTCTGGGTTCTCTTCCATTTCACTTTCAAAATGGTTGTTTTTCTCTTATCTCCATTTGGATATTTTTCAGCAAATGTTTATTCCGGAAATGTCTTGCAACATTCAACTTTTTTGTTGTTTGCCAATTTCTCACCACCTATTAAGTATACTTGCAAACGAATCTCGTCAGCAGTGAAAGCAAACGAATCTGCCCACGTATCATTAAATGTCCTGTTTTCATCTAAAACTTTTCTTTTCTTGGACTTATCCATGGTTGGTCTACCGGGGGTTGAAAACCTCAATAAATTGCATGCTGGTGGGTGTTGCACATTCGCGAGTTATTGTGACACACATTTTGAGTGAAGAAGCTGGAGCAGAGGGATGAAAGAGCTACATGCAGCTCCAGAGCTTTGGGTTGCTGACCCCTGGGTTAAACCATCTTTCCCTAGGAGTGATGGATCCTTTCTTTCCTTTTTTTAATTTTTTCATCCTTCTTTTTCATTTTTAAAATTTCCACTTTTAAGGGAGGAAAAAAGGAGGAGGGAAATTTATGAGGATGGACGTCTGGAAATATTTAAAAAATAAAACCTCAGCTTTCACGTTCCGTTTTATATACATAGATATGAGCAGGTATATCTACATATATAAATGAGAGGGATCCTGTTGATTAAACTCCAATTTTTTTAAAAAAATACGGGTAAGTATACTGGCGTTTTATAAATATACTGCAGTTTTGTGTCGTTTTATGCCCGTTCGTCCTTCTACGCTGCTTCTCACTAAAGCAGAATTGGAAAACAACCGAAAATAATTCCAGAAAAGGAGAATTAAAAATAAATAAAGAAGTCTGTCTCATCATGCAATGCAGTAGGCATCCGATGGTACTAAATTCTTATCCAATCTATTTACAATATAGCTGGATACATTATTGACGCAGGTTACAGTGTTTTTGTCACAAGGGATCGTCCCCCCCCCTCAGTTGCTCTCCGCTCTCCTCCGACAATCCCTCGCGTAGTCACACGTGGGTTTCGATGAAGGAATGTGTGTGCGAGAGCAGAGAGGCCTTAATGGTGAGTTCAGAAGCTCCGTTCTGGGCTTTCACAGCACCACTGTACTCACAAATGTCCCGGAAAAACTCACAGTTCTTTATTTTCCATTCTTTGAATTTCTTGGACGTCAAGTTAGGTTCGTGGAGCAAGCTGTTGATCATGGCCAGATCTCCTTCCTTGGCCTGTCAGAGAAAGAGAACATGTTCAGATGGAAAAATCAAGCCCAAGGATAAACATACCGTATTTTTCAGAGTATAAGACGCACCCCCCCAAAAAGAGCGTGAAAATTTGGGTAGGTCTTATACATTGAATGTAGGTTTCAAGGGCTGAAAAAATCCTTTGTAATGGAGGATTCAAGGGCTGAAAAAATCCTCTGAAATTGAGGTTTCAGAGGATGAAAAAAAATCCTCTGAAATAGATTTTGCATATCTTTTCCCTGGAGTGGGGAGGGAAAGGAGATTTTGAATTTTTGAATTTCACCCCTGGCTCCAGCTAACTGCATTCTTGAGGCTACATGATCTCATAAGATGTTTATTTTTCTGACGTGCGCATGATTTATGGTTCGTTATTATTCATTTAATTTTTCACTTAAGTTTTGGCTTGAGGCTCACTCTGAAGGTTAACCTGACTGATATCAGGGAGAGAAAAACCTTCCCTTCAGCTTTGAAATAAAGCATCAGGTAAAGGGAGTGGGGGGAAATGTAGAGGAATGAGATTAAGTTGACACAGCCAAGGACAAAAGGATGAATCGAATCAAACATTTAGATCCATTTGGAGTGAAATAATGGTGTCTGGGGCAAAATGGGTGGGAGAATCCAGCAAAATGATGACAGCAGCATCATATCATTAGAGGAGGCAGAGCTGGAAGGTGGAGTCAAGTGAATCATTAGCCTAGACTCTAGAGCAGTGTTTCCCAACCTTGGCAACTTGAAAATATTTGGATTTCAATTTCGCTGGCTGGGGAATTCTGGGAGTTGAAGTCCAAATATCTTCAAGTTGCCAAGGTTGGGAAACACTGCTCTAGAGCAGAGATGGCGAACCTCTTTGGGTTTGCATATCAAAAGAGTGTGAGTGTGCAGGCAAGATAACTGAAACTACACACACAGCGGACTGGTAGTGGCGGTAATGGGAATCCGTCCCTGTTTATAACTTAAAACTAATGTTATAAGTCGAACCCATCTTGAATTCTGTTACTATAAGTCCATGTATTTGCCATATGCTAAATAAATAAATAAACACCCCAATTTAGTATCGTGTGTTAGTTGACAAGATTCTTGGGGTTAGGTTTCAGCAATGAAACGTCTGGACTGGAACTTAGGTGTGAGCCTGGTCCTTTGTGCCTGTTGTTAGACACAAGTCTTGCCCCTTTTCTGCCTTGGTGTCATGCTGTTTCACCTGGGCCATAATCTTATGCTGTGATGAGAGAGATGCTCTTTCACTTATTTGAAGAAGAGCAGCAAGGTCTTGTGAATGTTCCTGGGTTAAATTGGCTTTCTGAAGATGGCCACTAGATGAAGAATTGGCCTTTCTATATTCTTCTAATATTCTAATATGAATCCTAGCGATCGGTCAGGTCCCACAGAGTCGGCCTTCTACAAGTCCCATCAATGCCATTTGTCGGGACCTAGGGGAAGGGCCTTCTCTGTGGGGGCCCCGGCCCTCTGGAATCAGTTCCCCCCGGAGATTCGTATTGCCCCCACCCTCCTCGGTTTTCGAAAGAGTCTATAAACTCACCTTTGCCACCAAGTTTGGGGTTATTAGACTCTGCCCCCTAGCCAGTGAATCTACAATGAGTTTGTTTAAATGTGTGTATTTTAATAGGTTTTTTAGTTTTTTAAATGTAACCTTTTAAATGTAACTTTTAATCTAATGTTAATTGTATCTTGGTGTTTATTACCTTTTTTATATGTTGTAAGCTGCCCCGAGTCTTCAGAGAGGGCGGCATATAAATCTAATAAATATTCTTTTTTAAAAAAATATTTTGTCTAATACACAATGAAGGTTGTAGAGCAGTGGTTCTCAACCTTTCTAATGCTGCGACCCCTTAATACAATTCCTCATGTTGTGGTGACCCCCAACCATAAGTCCTGCACCAATTCTCCCAACAGAGCTTTAAGCTGATTGGCAGGAATGTCAGAGGGACACCCCCACTGTAAACACCTGATTGGTCGGATTGTAAAATTATGTTCCAAAGTGCCAGAATAAAAGCTTTAGTTTCTAACACCATGGGAAATTTGTCTTTTCTGATGGTCTTAGGCGACCCCTGTGAAATGGTCATTCGACCCCCAAAGGGGTCCCGACCCCCAGGTTGAGAACCACTGTTGTAGAGGATATAGTAGAGAAGATATAGGAGATATAGGAGAGACTATAGGACAAGGGATGGAAGGCACTCTAGTGCGCTTATGTAGAAAAACTCTCAGTTGATACTATAACAAGCTACAGTCCCTTTCACTGGATCAACTACAGGGATAACGTGTTCTTACTTTTAAAGTACTTTTGAGTACTCTGATGCGATGCAACTTTTCATTGATGACAGGGTCATTGCATCTCTTTACGAAGGACCTCCGGAATTCCTGCTTGGTGGAAGGGCGTTGCTCTCCAAAGGCCGACAAGCTGGCTTGTTCCAAAGTCTTGTAGAGTTCATGAAGACCATCTGTGCTCTTCCTTCGTTCTTCTACTTTTTCTAAAGAGAAGCAAGCCTGCTTTAGTAGCCTTGTATTTATAGTGAAGGGGAACAGGCAAAATTAAAGACACAATCCTTATTGCACAGGTGAATATTGTGTAAATAAGAGCCACGGGAGTGCAGTGGTTGGAATACAGTATTGCAGGCTACAGTATTGCCCAGGATTTTCATTGATAAGCAAGGTGATTATTAAGTGAGTTATGTCCCAATATATGACATCTAAGTTGTTAACGGAATCATGCAATTGTTAAATAATGAGCCGCCCCGAGTGTTTGTGAGCTGCCCCGAGTCTTCGGAGAGGGACGGCATACAAATCTAATAAATAATAATAATAATAATAATAATGGGGGATATTAATAATAATAATAATAATAATAATAATAATTATTATTATTATTATTATTATTATTATTATTATTATTATTATTATTAATATCCCCCACTTACTTTGCTTGTCCAAAGCTGGTTGGGAAAGTCCCTGATCGCAATTATCTAAATCTCAGATTTTACCAACATCATAAAAACATACAAATTGCCAAGAACCCAAATTCTGATCACGTGACCATGGGGGTGGACTAAGGACTAACCACAAGTCACCTTTTCCAGTATTATCATAACAAATGGTCTCAGCTTCATCACTTCCGTCACTCACACTATTGGAAGTCCAGTTACTTTAACCTCTTACCTTCTTCACCCGAACTACTCGGCTTTTTAACGGCCAACTCCTCTTCCGACCGCTCTTCGGAGATCCCGCTTGTTTTTACTCGCCCTTTGATCCGGACATCGCGGTTTCGTGGAAGGCTTTGACTTCTTTGCTTCTGGGGCCTGGGGTGAGAACTCTGACCTTTGTAGCACTCGACCAACGGGAAAGGACCATCCTGATCGTGGTTGTGGCGTCTCTGGATGGGTAAGGTGGCTTGTCGCCGCCTCTCCGGGGACACCCCAAATCTCTCGTTCACATAGTCTGAATCAGTAGGGACAGTCTGAAGAAAATGGAGTCCTGAACTGGTCAATGGAGTCTCTATAAGATCCTGCCACGAACGTCGTTCTCGGTAGGGGGGCCTAGAACCTCCTGCAGAGTGAGCGTTCCCTACTGGATCCGGCCGGGATTCTTCTGCAGACGAATGGGAATAGGTGGATTCACTGGAGAAGTGACGGCCATGTTTGGGCTCAGGGAATGGACTTGAAGAATTCATCTACAAATAAATAAAACACCCTACTGTAAGATAGAGTTATGGAAAAACGTTGGAACCATACACGCCACGGTGGCGCAGTGGTTAGAATGTAGTATTGCAGGCTAATTCTGCTGACTGCCAGCAGTTTGATCCTCACTGTCTCAGCCTTCCATCCTTCCGAAGTGGGTAAACAGAGGACCCAAATTGTTGGGGCAATATATGCTGACTCTGTAAATTGCTTAGAGTGGGCTGTAAAGCACTGTGAAGCGGTATATAAGTCTATGTGCTATTGTTTCTTGCAGAGTTGCTTCCGTGTTGGCGACAGGATCTTTGTTACTGAAATCTATTATCTCTGTTATATTCAGTTGATACGTTGGCTTCAGGTTCCCAACAGACATCCAGAAAGAGTTTCCATGGAGATTTTTCATAATTCAGGTCATGGTTGTATCAAAGGTGCTTTTTGCAAAAAGGCAACTTTCTTTCTTTCTTTCTTTCTTTCTTTCTTTCTCTCTCCTTTCCTTTCCTCCCCTTTCCTTCCTTCCTTCTTTCCTTCTTTCCTTCCTTCCCTCCCTCCTTCCTTCCTTCCTTCCTTCTTTCCTTCCTTCCTTCCCTCCCTCCCTCAATCCTTCCCTCCCTCAATCCTTCCTTCCTTCTTTCCTTCCTCCCCTCCCTCTCTCCCTCTCTCCCTCCCTCAATCCTTCCCTCCCTCCTTCCTTCCCGCCCTCCCGCCCTCCTTCCTTCCTTCCTTCCTTCCTCCCGTCCTTCCTTCCTTCCTTCCTTCCTTCCCTTCTCATCCAAAAAGCTTTTTCAGTTCTAACAGAGCCAGAACGGAAGAAATCTTTTGGGTGAGAAGTGAAATATTTTCAAACAAAAATACCAAGGAAGTCCAGTTGCCTTTTGGAAAAAGCATCTTTGGGACATCCAGAAAGGGAGAGAGGGGGTGGTGGGGAGAAAAGAAAACGCAGGTTGGAATTCAAAAGATTTGCATTTCACAACTTTCTGGACTCACCGAGGGGGTCCGGTGGTAGGAATCACAAAGTACAATGGGTCCTTCTTGCTTCAACACTAAGGTGTTGTCAACATCTTCCTGGTCACTTTCACTCCAATAATCTGCTAAAAAAAGGTTTTCATTTTGTTCGGAAATGTATACTTTGCCAGGCAAATTTTCCCAAAGGCTGCAGAAAAGTCAGCTATTTTCAACTGCCTCTTTTGAATAACTAATTCCCAGAGCATTGTCTTATGTCAACCCATGTAATATGGCTGTATTACTATCATCCTTTTCAACATTTCTACTTATTTCTCTTATTGGCATCATTATTATAATTATTATTACTCTGCTGTTTTGCACATACACAGAGAGCTTATGCATCGGAGACAAATTCCTTGTGTGTCCAATCACACTTGACTAAATAAAATCTTATATTCTGTTTTGTTCTCCTCTGCTCTGCATCAGTGTTCCCTCTAATTTTTTTGGGGGGTGGGCGGAAAAGTATAGTGTGTGAGCGGCAGTCCCTTTGGGACTGGGCGGCACAGAAATAATAAATAAACAAACAAACAAACAAACAAACAAATAAAAAACCCACCCTGTTTTGCCTCAGAGAATTTCAAAATAAAATACTGTACTGTGTGTCTATAACAGTGAGCTCATAATAGGGCAACTCTATCAATATCAAAATGCCACTTAAATAATTGAGCTAGTTTCAAACTAGATTTTGATTTTCTTTCTCTCTTCTTTACTCCCATTCTTTTTCTCTCTCTTTTCCTTCCTCTCTTTTTTCTATCTGTTTCTCTCTCTTCCTCCCTTCCTCTCTCTCTCCTTCCCTCTCAGTCTTTCCCTCTCGGCTTCTGGGCAGGTTTGGAAAACTCTGAGTTGATGATGATTTTTAAGTGAGCGATTGCTCACTGCTCAGCTTAGAGGGAACTATGCTCTGCATTCCTCTGTTCTGTTCTCCTCTATTCTGTTCTGTTCTGCTCTGCACTGTTCTCCTCTTTTTATTTTATTTTATTTTGTTCTGTTCTGTTGCACATTTCTCTCCTCTCTATCTATTATGTTCTGTTCTGCTCTGTTCTGTTCTATACACTATTCCATTCTGTTCTGTTCTGCACTGCTCTCATCTATTCTATTCTATTCTGTTCTGTTCTTACTCCTCTGTTCTATTCTATTCTGTTCTGTTCCATTCCGTTCTGTTTTGTTCTTACTCCTCTGTTCTATCCTATCCTATCCTATTCTATCCTATTCTGTTCTGTTCTGTTCTACTCTACTCTCTTGCCATCAAGAAATGAACCTCACCTTCCTCTGCCCGAATATCTTTGTCATCAGGTGTGTAACCAATGGCAGCCAGACCTAGACGGTTCATCCATCTATTGAAAGATTTAAAAAAAGAGAAATATGAAGCGGTGAGTGGAAAATTTGAAGTTGCTGGCGATAATAGTTTTAAATTTTCTTTATTTCATTCATTCATTCATTCATTCATTCATTCATTCATTCATTCATTCATTCATTTCTGTGTTATTTATTCAACTTCAACTAATTATTCAACTTTGTATGCTCTAAGTACTCTTCTACTTTTTCTCATCTTTAACAGGGTTGGCTTAGGAAATTGCATTTTGCAACATTTGGTGGGATGGCTGCAGATTGATAACCCTGAAGCACAATGTGAAGTTTCCCATTTCACAGCTCTTTGATGCACCTTTAAATGCAACCCAAAAATAAATATTCCTGGCTGCTGTCTGACTGGTATTCTTAACCTTAGTATTAGTCCAATTCTGGTGTTAAGGGCAGCAAAATACTCATGTTTTATCTGTTCCTAGTAGTGGGAATTTCAACATAAATATCCAAAGAGAAAAGAATACCATCCTTCTATTCTCTTGCTCTATCCCCAAACGCATATCAGACTGAAATCTAATTTCAAATAGAATGTGTACCACCATGTTTTGTATTGTCCATTTTGTTGCATCTTTCCAACCTAAAACTATTACCGCTTGGGCACTTTCTACAGCTGCATCCTTAATTTCTCTGAAATCGCCCATATTCCTCCTTGTTATTATTACTGCCATCTCCGTTGTAATCACCCATTTTATATTCAGCATCCTATTAATCTCCTCTTGCATCTCTTTCAAAAATTTCTGTACTAACAGACACTCCCCAAACATATGCATAAACCAGTGTTTCCCAACCTTGCTAACTTGAAGACATCTGGACTTCAACTCCCAGAATTCCCCAGCTAGCATTTGCCGGCTCGGGAATTCTGGGAGTTGAAGTCCAAATGTCTTCAAGTTGCCAAGGTTGGGAAACACTGGCATAAACAACCCTCTCTCCTGACATCCATTACAAGAGAGTGCAACTTACCGGTTCATTTCTTCCAGGCAATCCGTTGCAAAGTAGAAGCTCTTGATTTTGGGATGGCAAGCTTTGAAAGCACTAGGAGGAGAGGAAGAAGACGGAGAAGGAAGAGGAGGAGGAAGAGGAGAAGAAGAAGAAAAAGAAGAAGAAGAAGAAGAAGAAGAAGAAGAAGAAGAAGAAGAAGGAGAGGAAAATTCAGCATCTGTTAAGATGACATCAAGTTGTCCAGTTCTATTGACCTTTATTTATATTGTATTTATTTACTTGTGTCCATCCTTTTTTTTTAAACAAATAACTCAAGGCAGCCAACACACACTCAAGGCAGCTTCTTCCTATTTTCCCCACAATAACAACCTTGTGAGATGGTGGGACTGACCCAAAGCCACCCATTCAGCTTTCATGCTTAACTGGGTTTTATTGCTGGGTCGCTTCTGACTAACAAGTTTCTATAGTTGGCTCCAGGAGTGAGTTCCTCCTTATTCAGACCTGTTCACCCAAAATGGTATTGACCTGCTGGTGATATCACGATGATGTCACCGAACCAGATCGGTCGATGCCGGTCCATGGGCGTTTAAAAAAGAATCAATTTTTTAAAAAAGGGTTTCTTCTGATCATGTGCAGAAGACGAGTTTCTGGCATTGTGCATGTGGTCTCCATCTTGTTTTTGGCTTTTTTGGGGTGGTGGTGGGGTGGTGGTGGTGAATTTTTTTGAATATTTTTCAAAATAGTTTTTTATTTTTATTTTTTTGAGCAGGAAGCCAAGTTTTCAGCATTGTGCATGCCATTGCCATCTTGCTTTTGGGTCTTTTAAAATTAATTAATTAATTAATTTATTCTATTTTGGGGGGCACTGCGCATGCATGCACACACCCACGAGGCTTGGCCACACAACCCGAAGGAAGCGAACCAGCAGCGAGGTAAATTAGAACCCACTCCTGGTCAGCTCTATAGGTTTTTCCATTGGGTTCAGGTCTGGGCTATTCCCAGGCCATTCCAGCAGTGAAATATTATTATCATTGAATTTTTTTTTTAAAAAAGTGTTGTTATTAGCCATCAAACCTTAAAAATACACTTTTCTCAAAATGTTTGCACAATTTTGGCTACTTCTGTAACGTTACAATAAAGACGATATTAATATTCCGGTCACAATTCAAAGTGTTGGTTATGACCTATAAAGCCCTTCATGGCATCAGACCAGAATATCTCCGGGACCGCCTTCTGCCGCACGAATCCCAGCGACCAGTTAGGTCCCACAGAGTTGGCCTTCTCTGGGTCCCGTCGACTAAACAATGTCGTCTGGTGGGACCCAGGGGAAGAGCCTTCTCTGTGGCGGCCCCGACCCTCTGGAACCAACTCCCCCCGGAGATTAGAATTGCCCCCACCCTCCTTGCCTTTCGCAAACTCCTCAAAACCCACCTCTGCCATCAGGCATGGGGGAATTGAGACATCTCCCCCAGGCCTATATAGTTTATGCAGGGTATGTTTGTGCATATGTTTTGCTTTTTAAATAAGGGTTTTTTAGAGTTTTTAAATATTAGATTTGTTATACATTGTTTTTATCATTGCTATAAGCCGCCCCGAGTCTACAGAGAGGGGCGGCATACAAATCTAATAAATAATATTTATTTATTTATTTATTTATTTGTTTGTTTGTTTGTTTGTTTGTTTGTTTGTTTATTTATTTATTTATTTATTTATTTATTTGTATGCCACCCCTCTCCGTAGACTCGGGGTGGCTAACAACAGTGGTAAAAACAACATGCGACAATCCAATACTAAAACAGCTAAAGACCCTTATTATAAAAACCAATCATACATACAAACATACCATGCATACATTGTAGCAGCCTAGGGGGAAAGAATATCTCAGTTCCCCCATGCTTGACGGCAGAGGTGGGTTTTAAGGAGTTTACGAATGGCAAGGAGGGTGGGGGCTATTCTAATCTCTGGGGGGAGTTGGTTCCAGAGGGCTCTTCCCCTGGGTCCTGCCAAACGACATTGTTTAGTTGACGGGACCCGGAGAAGGCCCACTCTGTGGGACCTAACCGGTCGCTGGGATTCGTGCGGCAGAAGGCGGTCCCAGAGATAATCTGGTCCGGTGCCATGAAGGGCTTTATAGGTCATAACCAACACTTTGAATTGTGACCGGAAACTGATCGGCAACCAATGCAGACTGCGGAGTGTTGGTGTAACATGGGCATATTTAGGGAAGCCCATGATAGCTCTCGCAGCTGCATTCTGCATGATCTGAAGTTTCCGAACACTTTTCAAAGGTAGCCCCATATAGAGACCATTACAGTAGTCGAGCCTCGAAGTGATGAGGGCATGAGTGACTGTGAGCAGTGAGTCCCGATCCAAATAATAATTTGCACTTTTGGTTTCTTTGTCTGGACTACTTCCAATATTGACAACAAGGGCATGAATTTAGGCACCTTTCCAAATTACCAAAATTTCCAAAGGAACAAGCACTGATTTCATATTTACTATTGATATCATAGGAGGCATTTAGTCAAGTGTCAAATTATGCTCCTGGCGTGAGATTCAAACATTGATGCACAATTCTACAGAGAAACACGACGTTTCCGGTGGCTTTGAATGCAATCCTGGCTGGGGGAATTCTGCGAGTTGAAGTCCACACCTCTCACACTACTTACCAGAGCTTACAAAACTTTTGCCAGACCCATCCTCAAATACAGCTCATCTGTTTGGAACCCATATTGCATCTCAGACATTAACACCCTTGAAAATGTCCAAAGATTCTTCACCAGAAGAGCCCTTCACTCCTCCACTCGAAATAGAATACCCTACGAGACTAGACTTTCAATCCTGGGCCTAGAAAGTTTAGAACTAAGACGCCTTAAACAAGATCTAAGTATTGCCCACAAGATCATATGCTGCAAAGTCCTGCCTGTCGGCAACTACTTCAGCTTCAACCACAACAATACAAGAGCACACAACAGATTTAAACTTAATATTAACCACTCCAAACTTGACTGTAAAAAATATGACTTCAGTAACCGAGTTGTCAAAGCGTGGAACTCATTACCGGACTCCATAGTGTCATCCCCAAACCCCCAACACTTTACCCTTAGATTATCTATGGTTGACCTATCCAGATTCCTAAGAGGTCAGTAAGGGGCGAGTACAAGTGCACTAGAGTGCCTTCCGTCCCCTGTCCTATTGCTCTCCTATATCTCCTATGTTCTATTACTACATCTTCTTTTCTATTATTTCTTAGATATATTTTACTGAGTATCTCCTCTATAACCTTCATCATGCATTTTACTATGTGTATACAGATATATACCCACTAAAACCCTCACTGTGTATTGGACAAAATAAATAAACAAATAAAAATAAATAAATAAATAAAGCCGCCAAGATTGAGAAATACTGGGGCAGACCACAATAAATGGCCTGTCACAAATAAATGCATTTTTATTTTATTCTTGTACGTCCTGAGTCCGTTGGTAGATGGATAGCCGATAAATTGAATGAATGAATGAATGAATGAATGAATGAATGAATGAATGAATAAGATACAGGTCTTGCTGAAGGGATTTCAGCAATCAAAGCCCGCTAGATGGCAGACAAGACCAGTCAAAGGAAGTGAGACAAAATTGGATTTTCTAAGGATTTTGTCAGGGGATATTGGGGTGCTTGCATTAATATGGGCTTAAGCTTCATGGTGGACTCAGTAATGGGCTGCTGCCCCCATGGGGTGGGGGGCACGCAGTGGAGGTAATAAGTTTATGCACTATTTATTGAATGGTTGGGTTTATGGTCATTGCAGGTTAATTAAGTCTGCATTCCACTGTAGTTCGATCCTGGCAGGCTCAGGGTTGACTCAGCCTTCCATTCTTCCAAGGTGGGTAAAATGAGGAGCCAGATTGTTGGGGGGAATATGCTGACTGTTAACCACATAGAGAGGGCTGTAAACCACTGTAAAGCTGTATATAAGTCTAAGGGCTATTGCTATTAAGCATGACATGAGCATTCTAAGTCTAACAAATAATAATAATTCTAGAAAAATCTACATACAAATAAGTGTGCATGGCAGACTGGTGCCCTTCAGAATGCATGCAAATTTTTGTTTGCTTTTTAAAAAAATTTAAACACCTGTTTAAAAGGACAAATAGGAAAATGTGTTTTAAAAGGCCTTAGGATGAAGTAGGTGGAAAATTAGGAAAGTAGATCTTTGAGCTTGTTTGTTTTCGTGCAGACGTTTCGTGACCCAAACTAGGTAACATCATCATTTATTTATTTGTGAAATTTATTTATTTGTGAAATTTATTTATTTGTGAAATTTATATGCCCAACTCCAATTGGACTCTGGGAGGCTCACAATAATCACGAGTACAAGTGCACTAGAGTGCCTTCCGTCCCCTGTCCTATTGCTCTCCTATATCTCCTATACCTTTCTTCTATTCCTATGTCTCTTCTTCTATTCTTTCATTGATATGTTCTATTACTATACCTTCTTTTCTATTATTTCTTAGATATATTTTACTATGAGTATCTCCTCTATAACCTTCATCATGTATTTTACTATGTATATATAGATATATACCCACTAAAACCCTCATTGTGTATTGAACTAACTAACTAACTAACTAACTGACTGACTGACTGACTGACTGACTGACTGACTGAATGAATGAATGAATGAATGAATGAATGAATGAATGAATAAATGACAATGTGAAAGATATGGGTACAATAACAACAACAGTAAACAGTATAAAATACATTAATAATCCTTAAAAACCATACATAATCATGTGGTGCTAGCCTTCAAATATGAAGTTCCTTCAAATTTGGTAATCTTGGAATAACCCCTAAAAGCAGCTTTGCACAATTTTCCATAAAGTACAAACAGATTTGTTGGGTCTGTAAACTTACTCACATCGCTACTTGGCGGGTAGTTCTGGTTCATACTTACTGTTTCCTTCTGCATTCAATTGCTCTGTCTATTCTGAACTCTGGTAAACTGATAAATCCTTCTGCTTTTTCATCCTGTGATTGGGGGAATGAGAAATACAGCTGAGACAGACCCAAGCTTGGCATATTTTCCTTCCATTGCAGATAATTAGGTTGCCAGATCAATGAACATGCTATAGCTGGTGCCAATTCTGTTTGTAGAGGGCCTTTAAATCCTAGGCACGTTCAGACAAAAGATTAATTTTCAGTCTATTAATAACCACATTATGCTCAGGAATATGGAACCATCATGGCATTCCGTTCTATTTTGAGGCATATGACTTTTGAAGCTGATTTAATGTCACTTTCTGCAAGCCTAAACCACAGTCAAAACCCAGAATTAAAGGCATTTAAGCTGACTGATTTTACAGTTCGGCCTTATCTTTTAGAATGCACAAGTCAGAAAAAAAGCTTTATGGGAAGCTTTGAATTGTTTTCTAACTGAGAACAATACCCACATTATTTTGTGAATCTATGTGGTGTAGATAATTCTTTTTTTTTAAAAAAAAAAAAAGGCTTAAAATAAGCCTAGTTTAGTTAAAAAGAAGTTTGCTGTGAAATTGTTTGAACTGTGAAATTCACATTTGGGTTGGCTTATGCTTAGCACCCCTGGTTTCCTGATTCCTTCTTTCTCCAAAAAATGATCAACATGATTATTATGGATCGCTCCTCTCACTCTCTCCATCCATTATCTGTCTGTCTGTCTGTCTGTCCGTCCGTCCGTCCGTCCGTCCAGCCACCCACCCACCCAACCATCCCTGTCTGTCTGTCTAAGATTCAGAGCCAGAAATCTCTGAATCTTACATGGGAAGAAACCCGAATATTATTATTATTATTATTATTATTATTATTATTATTATTTATTAGATTTGTATGTCGCCCCTCTCCATAGACTCGGGGCGGCTCACAACAATAATAAAACAGTATATAATAAACAAATCTAATATTTAAAAAGTATCTAAAAACCCATTATGCCAAGACCTTCATACCTGTACCCGTGAAAACCTACAAAAACAACTGTATCTATCTATCTATCTATCTATCTATCTATCTATCTATCTATCTATCTATCTATCTATCTATCTATCTATCTATCTACCTACCTACCTACCTACCTACCTACCTACCTACCTACCTACCTACCTACCTTCCCTGTCTGTCTGTCTGTCTAATCTACCTATCATCTATCTATCTGTCTGTCTGTCTAACTACCTATCTACCTACCTACCTATCAATCTACCTACCTACCTACCATCCATCCATCCATCCATCTCTGTCTGTCTATCTATCTATCTATCTATCTATCTATCTATCTATCTATCTATCTATCTATCTATCATCTTGTCTATCTGTGTCTGTCGGTATCTCTCTGATGTCCAGCTGTCTCTCTGTCTTTCATCTACACACACACACACACACACACACACACCTAAAGAACGACTGAAACCACATTTCTTATTGGGTGAAGAAAGAGGCATCTCCATTCTCTAGTTGTCCATTTCTCTACTAGGTGCAGAAGTCTAACAAGACATTCATCCCTCATTGATCAGCTCAAACACTTGTCTGCATTAAAATCTTGTCTGCCTCTGCTGACCAAGCCATTCATTTATTGGAAGGTTGTCCTATCCTCTCTGCTTTCTTCCGTTAAAACAGACTGGCTCTTTTATTCAGTTTACAGATTCCGTCTCCCTTGTAATTGCGCTTGGTACTCACATTTTGGTTAGTATACCAGTAGAGGGAAGAATCCTTCAGGACAAACCAGTATTTTTTCCATTTCTGGGTGAAGTAACCTTTGGCGTCCTTCTTCTTCCACAACCAGCCCTCACAGTCACCATGGCCCAAATCTTTACAGGAAATCCGACGCCGGCTGCTGTTGTTCAGAGAACCACCTATAAAGAAATGACGCAGAATGGGTACAATCAGGAGTGGGTTGCAACTGCTACAGGAAAGGATGGCGCACCGGTAGTGCATAGTGCTCTGTGTGTGCAGCTTCGGTTGTCTCGCAGGTGCGCACAAACATCCCAGCGTATTTTTGTTTTTTGTTCGCAGAAGCAGTATCTTGCAAGGGGATGCGCTAAAGCCCACTGCAACAATATCGCCAAAAAGGCTTCTAGAGTTGTTAACCTGATCCTACGTAGCTTCTGCTCCGGCAATCTCACACTACTCACCAGAGCCTACAAAACTTTTGGCAGACCCATCCTTGAATACAGCTCATCTGTCTGGAACCCATACCACATCTCGGACATCAACACCCTAGAAAATGTCCAAAGATACTTCACCAGAAGAGCCCTTCACTCCTCCACTCAAAACAGAATGCCCTACGAAAATAGACTAGCAATCCTGGGTCTAGAAAGCTTAGAACTACGGTGCCTAAAACACGATTTAAGTATTGCCCACAAGATCATATGCTGCAACGTCCTACCGGTCAAAGACTACTTCAGCTTCAACCGCAACAACACAAGAGCACGCAACAGATTCAAACTTAATATTAACTGCTCCAAACTTGACTGTAAAAAATATGACTTTAACAATCGAGTTGTCGAAGCGTGGAATTCATTACCAGACTCAATAGTGTCAACCCCTAACCCCCAACATTTCTCCCTTAGACTATCCACGATTGACCTCTCCAGGTTCCTAAGAGGTCAGTAAGGGGCGTACATAAGTGCATTAGTGTGCCTTTCGTCCCCTGTCCAATTGTCTTTCCTTTATCTCATGTATCATATACATTTTCTTCCTTTCATATATCTTCTCCTCTATTTTTACATATTATCTTTATATGTATTACTTCATGTCTATTCTCTTCCATATGTATTGTGTATTGGACAAATGAATAAATAATTAAAATAAAATGTGTGTGAGATTTGGGTGATTTTTTGCTTCTGTGCATGCAACATATTCTTATTTATGATGGTTGCGGCACCCCGGGGCAGTGAAGAGCTACCAAATTTTTTACTATCACACTGTGGGCGTGGCTTATGCAGGACGCCCTGCATTTTCTTTCAACATCTTTCAGTGCAAATTGGGTGCTCTAGGGCAGTTTCCCAACCTTGGCCATTTGAAGATATTTGGACTTCAACTTCCAGAATTCCCCAGCCAGCATTCGCTGGCTGGGGAATTCTGGGAGTTGAAGTCCAGATATCTTCAAGTGGCCAAGGTTGGGAAACACTGCTCTAAGTGGTTTACAGAATCAGCCTCTTGCTCCCAAAAATCTGGATCCTCAGTTTACAGACCTCGGAAGGATGGAAGGCTGAGTTAACCTTGAACGCCTGGCAGCTGAAAGTTAGCCAAAATAGCCTGCAGTTCTGCATTCTAACCACTGATCCTGGGACACTGCAACCATCATAATTATGAATCAATTGCCAAGCAAATTTTGATTATGTGACCACGGGGATGCTGCAATGATTGTAAGCAGAGAAGGGCTACCAAAACTTTTACTACCACACTGTGGGCGTGGCTTATGTATTTTCTTTCAACATCTGGAATTCTGGGAGTTGAAGTCCAGATATCTTCAAGTTGCCAAGGTTGGGAAACACTGCTCTAGGGTGGAGCTCCGTTTTTGATACCCCATTGCGTTCCCCCCCCCAATCCGGGTAGTAGCCCACCCCTGATCTCCATTTGCAACTGTCTGACAAGCAAAGTCAATGGGGAAGCCAAATTCACTTAACAACCGGGTTGCTAACTTATCAACTTTCAGTGATTCGCTTAACAACCGGGGGCAAGGAAGGTCATAAAATGGGGCAAAACTGACTTAACAAATGTTTCATTTAAAAATACGAATTTTGGGCTCAATTTATTTATTTATTTATTCATTTGTCCAATACACAATACATATGGAAGAGAACAGACATGAAGTAATATATATAAAGATAATATGTAAAAATAGAGGAGAAGATATATGAAAGGAAGAAAATATATATGATATATGAGATAAAGGAAAGACAATTGGACAGGGGACGAAAGGCACACTGGTGCACTTATGTACGCCCCTTACTGACCTCTTAGGAACCTGGAGAGGTCAATTGTGGATAGTCTAAGGGAGAAATGTTGGGGGTTAGGGGTTGACACTATTGAGTCTGGTAATTGTGGCCGCAAGTCGAGGACTAAGAAATCGGAAGGCTCTCTTGTCATTATTTTCACACAGCTGGATCACTCAGAAATTCTATTCTGCTTTTTTCTCATCACTTCTTCTTTTATCACCAGAAACAGAATTTCTTGTAATATTCATATCACTTTTCCTATAAAGCCGAGGGCAAATTTAATTAAAACATCAGACTGCGCAGTGTGAAAAATTGGGTTTACATTGTTATATTAATTATATTTGTCCTACAGCTGTGAAGCATAGTCGAGAGTTTAGATCCCATTAAATTATGATTCTTTCCTCTGTACCATCTTCACAGCTAGCCTGTACAAAGTTTATTTCTTTGGAACTCTGAATTCTGTGAATTGTCGAACAACTCCGTGTACAAGTGTGTCATAGAAAAAGAGGTTACTCTTGAGCAATCTTCTGCTTTTCAACATATTACAAAATGAATTTATTGAAATTGTCACATAATGACTCATTCTGACTGGCATTTAAAAATTGAACTGTTCCACATACTAATTAACATCCTGAACTCACTGGAGGCATTGGGCAGAATTTGAGATGGGCTGGAGGTTTGACATGATCAATGTGTTGGTTAATACCCAGCTTTATTTTTCCTTTCCACAGAAAACCAAGGAAACTGTACAAGTTCTTTACAGGAATAGCTATCACTAAGGTGCAGGAGGATCTCCAAGTCTGTAGATTGGGAGATCAAAGGGGGAAAATGGTGAATAAAATGAGCTATCATCCTAAATTATGTTGTTTGTTAGTAGGATTTGGTGATTGCATGAACCTGAGATGTTGGACGAGGAGGAAAGGAAGGAAGGAAGGAAGGAAGGAAGGAAGGAAGGTAATGGAAGGGAAGAGAAGAGAAGAGAAGAGGGAAGAGAAGAAGGAGAGGGAAGGAAGGAGAGAGGGAGGGAAGAGAAGGGGAGAGGAGAACAGAAGAGGGAAAAGGAAAAGAAGGGAGGACAGGAGGGGAGGGGAAGAGAAATAGAAAAGAGAAGAACAGACTCAAAAAAAGCAGAGATAAGAGTGATTGTGCACTGGATTTGACCTAGCGCAATAATTTAATATGTGCTAGGTGCACTATGTGTAATACTTGTCGGAGGTACAATGTTTTACTTCTCTCCAACTGTGACTTTAATGTCATCTTACTAAATTCTCAATTTTTCCAACCACTTACCTTTGGGCCATTTTTTGCTCTTTACCCTCAAGGAAGCATAGTGAAATGACTGGAATGAAAGACAAGAAGGAAAACATCGATTAGTTACATCGAGTCTGTGGAGAGGGGCGGCATACAAATCTAAATAATAAATAAATAAAATCACAGAAAAAGTTAAACAAGAGCATTGCGGAGAAAATGTCCTGCCCTGGGAACAACACATCAATTATCATTTCTTTTTGGGATTAACCCCACATTTCTTAAACCATTTGATTTTATTTATTTAATAACAACAACAACAAGAAGATGATGATGATATTTTCCATTGTCATGTTCAACTCTTGGAGACCCTATAGACCAGGTCTTTCCACATCTTTCTATCTTGTGCTACATCCATTGTTCCCTCTAAGCTGAGCAGGTGAGCAATCGCTCACTTAAAAATCATCATCAACTCAGAGTTTTCCAAACCTGCCCAGAAGCCGAGAGGGAAATTTTATTATTATTTCTGTGTTGCCCAGTCCCGAAGGGACTGCTGCTCAGACACTATACTTTTCCGCCCACCCCAAAAAAAATTTAGAAAGAACACTGGCTACATCTTTGAGTTTTTCTAGGTTGGAATCAGCTTCAATGGTGATTTAGCAATAATAATAATAGACTAACAATCCTGGGCCTAGAAAGCCTAGAACTACGGCGCCTAAAACACAATTTGAGTATTGCCCACAAGATCATGTGCTGCAACGTCCTACCGGTCAATGACTACTTCAGCTTCAACCGCAACAACACAAGAGCACGCAACAGATTCAAACTTAATACGAACCGCTCCAAACTTGACTGCAAAAAATATGATTTCAACAATCGAGTTATTGAAGCATGGAACTCATTGCCGGACTCAATTGTGTCAAGCCCTAACCCCCAACATTTCTCCCTTAGACTCTCCACGATTGACCTAAGAGGCCAGTAAGGGGCGTACATAAGTGCACTGGTGTGCCTTTCGTCCCCTGTCCAATTGTCTTTCCTTTCTCTCACTTATCATATATATTTTCTTTCTTTCATATATCCTCTCCTCTAAGTTCACTTTACCCTTATATATATTACTACATGTCTATTTTTCTTCCTATGTATTTGTGTATTGGACAAATGAATAAATAAATAAATAAAATAAATAGTTATGCTGATTCTTCACACACACACACACACACACACACACCATTGCAATACATTTTTTTCATTCCAGCAATCTTTCTTTGAGCAGTAGAGTGTTCAGAATAGGGATAAGGCTCCTTCCTCTTATTTTAATCTGGGACTAACAGGTTAGCCCTTCAGTAAAATCAGGAACTCTATAAACCAGGGGGGTTAAAACTCACGGCCCACGGGCCACATGCGTCAGATGCTAGCCACGCCCAGCCCTGTTTTAGCAAAGGGGGGAAATGTCATGATACATCACGTGATGACATGGCATCACAGGTTTGATCCCCCCGCTGTAAACAAAGTCTTCTAAGCCAATTTTCTTCAAGAAATTAGGTTTCATCCCACCAATTATATCCCACTTTGCAATGACAAGAAGTAACACAGAAACCCACAGAGAAGCATTAATGTTGTCTATCACCCTGGGCAACACACATCCATAGCTAGAGAAGGTAACAGAGAACTGGATAAAATAAGGTCTTGTCTGGAGTTGTTCATATCCTTGCTTTCCGGTGTGTCACAATAAGTAGAAGAACAGTTGTAGGAATTGGGTTCTATCTAGTGTAATAAAAAGAAGGCCAAGAGGTGATATGATAAATCCCACCTGAATGTGGGCTGGGTGTGGGAACAAAGCAGAGTCTGAAAGTTGGTTAGGCCAGCATGTTGTGCTATCTATCAAATCCGACTTCAAAATTTGCACAGGTGTTTTGCACAGCCGTATTCCAAGGGATCCTGACAATAAGCCAATGCCTGCTGAGAATCAAACTCCTTTTTTGAGACTTGGTTTTAAAACTTTTGATGGAATTATTTTCTTTTTTCTTCTTTGAAAAGTCACACACAAGGATAGGTGTTCGTTTAACCGTGAAATGGTCCCAAATAGGATGGCTTATCACATTTTGATAGGACTGGATGGCTAGAAATATAAATGAACAGGATGAGTCAAGTTTAATGAAAAGAAGGATTAGGGGTGACATGATTGCAGTCTTCCATTATCTCAGGGGTTGTCACAAAGAAGAGGGAGTCAAGCTATTCTCCAAAGCACCTGAGGGTAGGACAAGAAGCAATGGGTGGAAACCAATCAATGAGAGAAGCAACCTAAAGAAATTGCCTGACTATTAGAACAATTCATCAGTGGAACCACTTGCCTCCAGAAGTTGTAGGTGCTCCAACACTAGAGGTTTTGAAAAAAGAAATGGGACAACCATTTATGTGAAATAGTAATCTCCTGCTTTCGAAGGGGGTTGGACTAGAAGACCTCCGAGGTCTCTTTCAACTCTGTTATTCTGTTCTGTTCAATAAATTGAGGGAATCTGTTTGGTTCACATTCAATACATACCACGAGTTCACACTTTCTGGATATGATGGATGAACTTAACTTTTTGTACTGAAATGTTGGGATACTGTTTTCCAAGAGTCTTTTAAGCATATAAAATGATGGAAAGTTGTAACAAAAACACCCACGCATTGAGGGAAATTACCCATGACCAGGGGTGGGCAGCAGGCAGGATAGGTTGGAACGCAGTTCCACCAGTGGAAATGAAGATGCATGCCCAGTTCCAGCTGACCAGCGGCAGTCACTTCCAGGATTATAGGTCTCGGCTGGGCTCTCCTTTTCCCCCCGCTGCTGCATCTGCACTCCTTGCTTTTTTCCTCTTCCTTCCTTCCTGGCCTCGGAAGAGCTTCCCTCTTTCCTGCTCGGCTCCCCTCCAGCCTCACATGGCCACCTCCTGAGGCCAGGAAGGAGGAAACAGGAAAAAAGTGAGGAGCGTGCAGCAGCAGCAGCAGCAGGGAAAAAAAGGAGAGCTGAGCTAAGCCGAGCCAAGCTGTGCCAAAGCACTCTGGGCTGCGGTCTTTTTCCCTCTTGCGAAGCCCTCACAATGCCTTTTCTGAGAGAAAAAGGCATTGTGCGGCAATAATAAGCTTGTAACTCTCCCTCGTCTTTCCGATATTTTTAAATCCCCATCCTCCTCCTCGAAAAGCAGTAGCGAGACCAGCACCGGCAGGAGTTGCAAGGGGTCATTTTCCTCCCTCCTCTTTTCTCAACAGCTGATCAGCACCCATTTGCCTAGCTACCCAGCCTGAGGCAGGGGGCAACCCAGGAAGGAGAGCGCGGGTAACGCAAAGCAATTTGTCACCCCAGAGAGCGACACTGGTGAAGTTGTAAGTCGAGGACTTAACAGTTCACTTGAACAATGATGATCGTTCAAGCCCCTCCCACCTGGTCACATGGCCCGCAAGCCACTCCTACCCAGTCACATGACCCTTAAGCCACACCCACAAAATAAGCCACACCCCACAGCGTGACAGTAAAAAATTTGGCTGCCCTTTACTGCCTATGACCATAATGGCAAACCTATGGCATGTCTATGCGGAGCCATATCGGAGGGCACACAAGACTTGAAATGGCTCAGGAAAGGCCATTTCACCCTCCAGATGCTTCAGGGAACCCCAGAGGCAAAAAAAATATCCCCCAATGAACAAATCGGAAGTTCGGGAAAACGCACTTCCGGTTTGCCCATTGTGCTGTTTTTGCACTCAGGTAGCTTCCCTGAACCCTATGGAGTACAAAAAACAGCACAATGGCAAACCGGAAATGCGTTTTCCTGAATTTCCGGTTTGCCTATTTGGGCATTTTTTTTCACCTACAGAAAGGCCTATGCGCAGGCGCGGAGGGCAGCACGGGGAGAGGTGTGCATTTGTGGTGGGGGAGGGAAGGGGTGTGAGCACATGCATGCATGCTAGCACACCCCCACACCCCCTTTTGGCACATGAACCAAAAAAGGGTTTGCCGTCACTGACCTATGAATATATATATTAGAGAAATTCACGTGGGGTATAAAAATGGCATGTGGTTTGTAAGATGTGAACAAAAAGTGGCACGTGGATATCTGGGCAAGCTTTTAAAATGGAATTTGCAAACTGGCGCAGATCTAGAATGGAACAAATTAGACTGGGGCGTAGGAAGCACAAGAGATTCATTCATTCTGGTTATCAGTCAGGACTAGACAAACCCCACCTACACAGGGAATTTCTGAATATGTGTTATACGCAAAGTTTTCACATTTTTTTTGAAGGGTGCATGGTATGTCTACCCTAGTCTATAAAAACAGCAGAAGCAAGCGGTAGAAAGCTGAGTGGGAGATCTTTAGGCTCTAGAGATGACCAACCTTGGCAACTTGCGGACTTCAACTCTCAGAAATTTATTATTTTATTTATTTTATTTATTTATTTTGTCCAATACACAATGAGGGTTTTAGTGGGTATATATCTATATACACATAGTAAAATACATGATGAAGGTTATAGAGGAGATACTCATAGTAAGAAATAATAGAAAAGAAGGTATAGTAATAGAACATATCAATGAAAGAATAGAAGAAGAGATAGAGGAATAGAAGAAAGGTATAGGAGATATAGGAGAGCAATAGGACAGGGGATGGAAGGCACTCTACTGCACTTGTACTTGCCGCTTACTGACCCCTTAGGAATCTGGATGGTCAACCGTAGATAATCTAAGGGTAAAGTGTTTGGGGTTTGGGGATGACACTATGGAGTTTGGTAATGAGTTCCACGCTTCGACAACTCGGTTACTGAAGTCATATTTTTTACAGTCAAGTTTGGAGCGGTTAATATTAAGTTTAAATCTGTTGTGTGCTCTTGTGTTGTTGTGGTTGAAGCTGAAGTAGTCGCCGACAGGCAGGACCTTGTGGGCAAGACTTAGATCTTGCTTAAGGCGTCTTAGTTCTAAACTATCTAGGCCCAGGATTGAAAGTCTAGTCTCATAGGGTATTGTGTTTCAAGTGGAGGAGTGAAGGGCTCTTCTGGTGAAGTATCTTTGGACATTTTCAAGGGTGTTAATGTCTGAGATGCAATATGGGTTCCAAACAGATGAGCTGTATTCGAGGATGGGTCTGGCAAAAGTTTTATAAGCTCTGGCAAGTAGTGTGAGATTGCCAACATGAGATCTTTCAGGAGAACAAAAAAAATCTGATTTTTTTGTAACCTAAAATGAGCCACACACTGTTTTTACTTTAAAGGAAATGAAGTTAATTCTTGACTTACAACATTTGATTTAGTGACCATTCAAAGTTATTAATGGCACTGGAAAAAAGTGTAAAATCTCCATTCCCTCCCCACTCCAAGGGAAGGATACTGTAAAATTTCCATTCCCTCTCCACTCTGGGGTCAGAGGTGGTATTTGTCAGTTCTCTGAACTATTCAAAGTTTCTGCTATTGGTTCTCCAGAACCTGTCAGAACCTGCTTGATTTCACCACTGAAGTGCAGTGAATAGCTTAACAACTGTTAACAGCAGAAAAATTTAGGCTCAATTGTGGTTTGTAAGTTGAGGACTACCTGTATTCTATATCTTTAAGTTTTTAAAAGTTTTAAAAGTTTCTCTTAAAATCTGTGACAATTTTCGTCTTTCTCCTCCTTCTTATAGCAAGGGCACTTAGACTTATATACCGCTTCACAGTGCTTTACAGCCCTCTCTCAGGGGTTTACAATCAATCCCCCAAACAATTTAAGTCCTCATTTAATCGACCTTGGAAGGATGGAAGGCTGAGTCAACCTTGAGCCTGGTGAGATTCGAACTGGCAAATTGCAAGCAGTCGGCAGTCAGCAGGGATACCCTGCAGTACTGCATGCTAACCACTGCGCCACCATGGTAGAAGCTTATGGCCATACATATTTGGGGTTGATGTGCTTTGAAACGATTCCAAAGAAATGCTTCAGATTTTGCAAACACCTTCCTGCTATTAATTAAAGCAGCCGCTCTTCTTTAAAGCTTGGTATGAGCTTGAGAATAGAAGTAGCTGCTTTAAAAAGTCCAAACGAAGTTAACGTGAAACGGAAAAGAGATTTTAACAATCAACTAATCATCAACAACAGCCACCCTTAAGCAACAACACTGGGCCATTCTGAGTTTTTTTAAAGGCAGTGGAAGATCCTTCTGCTTGGAAAGACACTTTGGGATATTCTTCTGGAAAGCAAACCCAACAATGCACGCACGCACCACTCTGTTTTACCAGAAAGAATCTTTCTTGACAGTCCAGCTTGGAATAAGAGATAAAAATAGCCACCGAACGGGCAATTCCAGCAAAGTAAACTCTCTGTACATCTCAATCAGTGCTAAAAAAAAACCCCCTAGATTGTGCAAAGTTCAAGCTGCAAATTTAACAAGACAGCAACATTACCTTTAAAAACTAAGGAGAGAGAAGAGTTTTCAAGACTGTAGTTGGGTTTAATTAGATCCCCAAGAACCATAGGAGCGGGAAAGGAGTGACCCAGTGATGGCCTGCTACCGAATGGTAAGGTGCTACATTCCAGTGGCAATTTTGGGGATGCGCACATAGCTGCGTGTCCCTGATGCATGCTCGCACGAGATTTGGCTTCTGTGCATGTGCAGTAAGTGAAATCTCATGTGAAGATGCTTGCGTGATGAGATTTTGGCTATTTTCGCCATTTTTTTTGCTTCTGCACATGCGCAGGAGCAAAAATATTGGCAAAAATCACCAAAATCTCACTCTCATGCAAAATTTTGCTTGCTGCCCATGTGCAGAAGCCAAATCTTGTACTGATGGTCATGCACATGCCGACACGCATGTACCCACGACAGCCTCAGAGGGCGCACTGATCACGCCAAAGACAGCAGGACTTTGCTGGAGTGACCCAACGAGATCCCAAGTGAAGAAGAGTTGAAATCTCTCTCTCTCTCTCTCTTCCTCCCCCCCTCTCCCCCGTGGTGAAAAGGGGCGAGTACAAGTGCACTAGAGTGCCTTCCGTCCCCTGTCCTATTGCTCTTCTATATCTCCCATACCTTTCTTCTATCTATCTATCTATCTATCTATCTATCTATCTATCTATCTATCTATCTATCTATCTATCTATCTATCTACAGTGATCCCTCGGTTAGCGCGGGGGTTACGTTCCAAGACCTCCCGCGCTAACCGATTTCCGCGTTATACTGGATGCGGAAGTAAAAACACCATCTGCGCATGCGCGCCCTTTGTTCCATGGCCGCACATGCGCAGAAGGTGGAGCGACGCAAGTTCGGAGGCTGGCAATGCAATGGTGATTTTTCCGGGTTCCTCGCCGCTACCCACAGGGCAGCGCTGGTGGCAATGGCAATGGCAACCCTCCCTCCTTCCCTCCTTCCCTTCTCTCCCTCCCTCCTTCCCTCCTTCCTTCCTCTCACCGGCTTTCTTGGGGCAGCGCTGGCGGCAATGGCAATGGCAACCCTCCCTCCTTCCCTTCTCTCCCTCCCTCCTTCCTTCCTGATTTTGGCCAATCAGCAATCAGTATGACGTCATCGGGCGGGAAAAACCGTGGTGTAGGAAAAAAAACGCGGACTTATTTTTTAATTAATATTTTTTGAAAAACCGCGTTGCAGCGTTTCGCGCTAATCGAGAACGCGCAAATCGAGGGATCACTCTATCTATCTATCTATCTATCTATCTATCTATCTATCTATCTATCTATCTATCTATCTATCTATTGGATTTGTATGCCGCCCCTCTCCGGAGACTCGGGGCGGCTAACAGCAACAATAAAGCAGTGTACAATAGTAGTCTGATGTTAGAAACAATTAAAAACCCATTAATATAAAAAACCCAAACATACATACATACATACCATGCATAGAATTGTAAAGCCTGACGGCAGAGGTGGGTTTTAAGCAGCTTACAAAAGGCAAGGAGGGTGGGGGCAATTCTAATCTTTGGGGGGAGTTGGTTCCAGAGGGCCGGGGCCACCACAGAGAAGGCTCTTTCCCTGGGTCCTGCCAAGCGACATTCTTTAGTTGACGGGACCCGGAGAAGATCCACTCTGTGGGACCTAACTGGTCGCTGGGATTCGTGCAGGCAGAAGGCGGTCCCTGAGATAATCTGGTCCGGTGCCATGAAGGGCTTTATAGGTCATAACCAACACTTCCTATATTCCTATATCTCTTCTTCTATTCTTTCATTGATGTGTGTCTATTACTATATCTTCTTTTCTATTATTTCTTAGATATATTTTACTATGAGTATCTCCTCTATAACCCTCATCATGTATTTTACTATGTGTATATAGATATATGCCCACTAAAACCCTCATTGTGTATTGGACAAAACAAACAAACAAACAAACAAACAAACAAATAAATAAATAAATGCTCTCAGTTTGCTCATGCCCATCGGTCTTTGGAGAGCCGGTCTCCGCTAACCCACTGCCATTTGGGTTCTTTTACCCTCTGAACACTATTACAGCTGGGATAATTATTACTGTGTTTATCTCTCCCTTTGGGACTCTAGCCAACCGATAAGACTCTCTCTGCTCATTCCGGCAAAGACATTTAGAGACTTTGATTTTATTTGAAACAACTCTACTTTTAAATATTCCTTATATAAAGTAAACCCTTTATTATGTATACCTGGTGGTCTGCATTGGATTTCAGGGTGGGGACTTGGTGCTAGAACATAACAGGTATATATCTTACTTCAGATCGTGCAGAATGCAGCTGCGAGAGCAATCATGGGCTTTCCCAAGGTAGTGCCCATGTTACACCAACACTCCGCAGTCTGCATTGGTTGCCGATCAGTTTCCGGTCACAATTCAAAGTGTTGGTTATGACCTATAAAGCCCTTCATGGCACCGGACCAGATTATCTCAGGGACAGCACGAATCCCAGTGACCAGTTAGGTCCCACAGAGTGGGTCTTCTCCGGGTCCCGTCGACTAAACAATGTTGCTTGGCAGGACCCATGGGAAGAGCCTTCTCTGTGGCGGCCCCGGCCCTCTGGAACCAACTCCCCCCAGAGATTAGAATTGCCCCCACCCTCCTTGCCTTTCGTAAGCTGCTTAAAACCCAGGCATGGGGGAACTGAGATACTCTTTCCCCCTAGGCCTTTACAATTTTATGCATGGTATTTCTGCATGCATGTTTGGTTTTATAATAAGGGTTTTTAACTGTTTTAGTATTGGATTATTGTTATAAGCTGTTTTATTGCTGTTGTTAGTCTGCGAAGAGGGGCGGCATACAAATCAAATCAAATCAAATCAAATCAAATCAAATCAAATCAAATCAAATCAAATCAAATCAAATCAAATCAAATCAAATCAAATCAAATCAAATCAAATCAAATCAAATCAAATCAAATCAAATCAAATCAAATCAAATCAAATCAAATCAAATCAAATCAAATCAAATCAATAAAACAAACAAACAAACAAACAAACAAACAAACAAATATCTGGCTTCGTTAAGTTCTATAGAGTTCACAGAATCTTTGTTTTGGGAGAAGAGGAAACAAAATGCAATTTACACTTTGAAAAAGGACTCAGAAAACAGGCAGCTTGGAGAGTTTGGGCCTTAAGGGCCTTAAGAACTCTTCCACATCTTTGCCAAGGAGATTCCACTGCTGATATGATCCCGAAGAAATACCACTCTTGGAGTATGAGTTTCTTTCGAGCGAAGATGATTGACTCCCCAGAGTTGGAGCTTCTTCAGAGTCCTAGTTGAGGAAGATGCAGATCAAGCAGCCGGTTCAAACAGCATCCAAGCCCCCCCCTCACACCCCCCCCCCCGACTAAATAATGAAAGGCTCTGAAGAGGGTGATCAGGGAAGCAGAAGAGATTAGAAAAGCAGAAGGGAGGAAAAGGCCTAAAAATAGGAATCAATCAGTCACATTCTTCTCCTTTCCCTCCCCGTCCATATGGATTTGCATTGTTCAAAATCAGATAATTAAAGAAAGGCTGTTGAGGGGGAAGGAATCGGAGCCAGTTCATTCAGAAATGAGCAGTTGGCTTTGGATTTTGCTTCGGAGGCTGGAACTCACACAAAAAGGAACACAAGTGCGTAGAAATGCAGAAGAGCCAAAAGTTAGCAAAGAGAGTTCAGATCTTGCCCACCTGTTGACAGTTAACCGGTGTTGGAAGAAATCAGTGAAGGACTGCAAAGTTTTTTACTACCACACTGTGGCCGTGGCTTATTTTGTGGGTGTGGCTTACCAGTAGTGATGGCCGAACCCAACGGTGTTCGGGTTCGGCAGGTTCAGATGAACTTTACGCAAAATTCGGCCGAACCCGAACTGAACCCAGACTCGAACCCAAACAGGGAATCCCTCCTACGAAGAGATTCCGGGGGCGGAGCTTTGACGTCACCGGCAGGTTGCTAAGGACCCCAAGGTGATCACTTCCTGGATTCCATGGAATCCAGGAAGTGATCACCTTGGCATCCTTAGCAACCTGCCGGTGACGTCAACGCTCCAAATGCTGAACACAATCCCAAACTTTGCCCGAAGTTTGAAAAAAGTTCGTGTTCATGTTTGGCATACTGAACACCGCAAAATTCGGTACAGACCCAAATTGTGCGGGTTCGGTTCGCCCATCACTACTTACCAGCCATGTGGTCAGGTGGGAGTGGCTTGAGGATCATGTGACTGGGGTGACTTAAAGGTCATGTGACTGGCTTAAAGGTGGCCAACTTGATGTCACTCATGTCAAGAGTTTGGGTTTGGGTTAGGGTGCCTGGCGTCTCCTCGTCTCAAAGAGATACAATTTAATTAATAATAATTTAATAATAATAATTCATTAGATTTGTGTGCCACCCCTCTCCGAAGACTATCTATTTACTATTACTGAACATCTAAAATATACTATTTAATTCTATATATGTATATAGGCCATATGTGTACATACACATTACATCAGTGTTTCCCAACCTTGGCAACTTGAAGATATTTGGACTTCAACTCCCACAATTCCCCAGCCAGCATTCGCTGGCTGGGGAATTGTGGGAGTTGAAGTCCAAATATCTTCAAGTTGCCAAGGTTGGGAAACACTGCATTACACACAGGCACACAGAAATATACGTTATCTACTATATAAACTGTATGTGTACGTACACACACGCATGCACAGCTCATGTAAAATTATACACATTGAACCTCATTTACTGAGATAGGAAAACATACCCAGAGCCCAGAAGGGAAAAAAAGAAAAAAAAAGCAATTTTTTTCTACCGGTTCTGCGTACTTGACCATACCCGTAGGAGTCCATCATTGAAAGAAATATCCATATGGTTCAGTTCCAAGCCAGTCTCCAAAGACACTGGAAACATGGAGGCTGATCGGAAAGAAGGTTCAATGGTGAACAGAACCACCAAGAACTTGTGATTCTGGGTACTGACTATATGGAGCTGGCAGTGAAGGTTGTTTATACTTTCTCTTGAGCTTTGCACTTGAGCTTTCTGTTCCTGTGTAAGAGCATGTATCCTATTGGCTGTTATAGGGGGTCATAGCCAGCGGTGGGATTCAATTTTTTTTATTACCAGTTCTGCAGGCGTGGCTTAGTGGGTGTGGCAGGGGAAGGATACTGCAAAATCCCCATTCCCTTCTGACCATCTGGGATTCAGGAGGCAGTCAGAGGTGGTATTTACCAGTTCTCCGAACTATTCAAAGTTTCCATTACCGTTCTCTGAACTACTCAAAATTCCTACTACCAGTTCTCCAAACTACTTGCAATTTCTGCCACTGGTTTTTCAAACTACTCAAAATTTCTACTACCAGTTCTCTGAACTATTCAAAATTTTCACTACTGGTTCTCTGAACGACTCAAAATTTCCACTACCAGTTCTCCAAGCTACTGAGAATTTCCACTACTGGTTCTTCAAACTACTCAAAATTTCCACTACCGGTTCTCTGAACTATTCAAAATTTCCACTACCAGTTCTCCAAACTACTCAAAATCCCCACTACTATTTCTCCAAACTACTCGCAATTTCTGCAACTGGTTTTTTGGACTACTCAAAATTTCTGCTACTGGTTCTCTGAACTATTCAAAGTTATCGCTATTGGTTCTCCAGAACTGGTCAGAACCTGCTGAAATCCACCTCTGGTCATAGCTAACTATGTAGGTTGTCTGAGTTAAGCTTAGTTGAGGTCTGGAGCAGTGATGGGCTACCAAATTTTTACTACCACACCATAGACATGGCTTATGCATTTTGTTTCAATATCTTTCAGTGCAAATTGGGTACTCTGGGGTGGGGCTCCAAATTTTGCTACCGGAACTGCATTCCTGACTGTTCGCATAGAAGCCCATCACTGGTCTGGAGGGCATGATGCAACTGATATTATGCAATGAAGGAGCTTGATGTTCTGAAAGGCTGTTGGGCAATTCCTACTATGGCTGAGGGCCAATCCCACCTTTGTTCAGAGACAGACTTTGCTGCAGGCAATAATAGATTATCAAAATCTGCACTTCTAACACTGCCCTAGCTCTTTATCTGCTTGGAAGGAGGGGAGGGGGCAGGGAGCTGAGTTTCTGTCTCCCTTAAGATTTTTACTTTTCCTCTAAGAGAAATATTTTACCTTGCCTTTTTAATTGTTCTGCCCGTGTGTTTCAACCGCCTGTAATTACAGGGTAATTAGTCCA
Organism: Erythrolamprus reginae; assembly: GCF_031021105.1. NCBI lineage: Eukaryota > Metazoa > Chordata > Lepidosauria > Squamata > Dipsadidae > Erythrolamprus > Erythrolamprus reginae. The sequence goes on from NC_091957.1 coordinate 41,817,574, forward strand.
GGAAGATAGACACCACACAATATAAGGAAAACCCAAATGTTTTTATAAACAGAACAACAGAAACAGCTCCCTTTTTAAATGTCAAAGGTATTTTCTGGTACACACAAGGCACAGGTTAAATGCAATCCAATTTCTCACCCAATAAGTGGGAAATTGAGTCCAATTCTAAAGTCCAGAGAGTCCACACACAATCTTGAATAGCACAAAAACCACGATCTTGACGAAACAATGAATCAGATAAACTGCCATGAAGCTAAAACACCAGGTTGCACTTTTATCTGTAGCACTAATTACAGCAGCCCCACCCAACCACAGGTGGCCTCATTTTCTCTTGTAATAATCCTTCAGTTGTTGTCTCCTATGCATCACTCTATGCATGCGTGGATGTGTCATTAATTCTTGTTCAGAATCCAAGGATGATACAGATGATTGATCTCCTCCTGGGTTGTCTGCCAAACTCCCCTCTTCCCTGTCACTCACGCTTCCTTGGTCAGAGGAGACTTCGTCGGCAGATTCCATCAGGAGCAAAACAGGCCTGCGGCATGTGGATGTTTCCCCCACATCCACCTGCACATTCCTTGGGGCAGGAGCTGGGCCAGAGCTAACCACAACATTAATATTTCACAAAATATTTCATTGTTCTAAGAGAGGGGTGGGTGCTCACTTTCTACACTGGATTGCAAAACAATGCTTACTTGATAAGAAAGCTCTGGGCAGCTTCAAACCTTGGACCCAAGAGTGTATAGAGCAGACACCTTCAGATTTCTACAGGAAACAGGAAGAGGAGCATATAAAACCCCGAATGTGTGTTCTTGCTGTCAGTTAACCACAGCAAATGGTAGGGTGGTACACAATGCCTGTAAGTCAAGATAGTTAGGCTGTGGTTTTTACTTCCCTGCCTGTTGCCACTCAAGTGGTCTACCGTAATTGACTTTCCCCCTTTTTTTTCACTGCGCTGGATTACGTAGACATTTTAGTAGTAGATTACAAATAGTCTACATTTAGTCTACATTTATAGAAGACGAAATAGTCTACATTTAGACTATTTGTCAAACTAAATACACCATTGGATAAAAGCCCACAAAAACAGAGGACATAGAATCTAAAAAGCCTGGAAAGTATTTATTGGTGATTCAATGTTGTTTGATTAGAGAGGATTCGACCTGACATGATAGCAGTCTTCCAATATCTCAGGGGCTGCCATAAAGAAGAGGGAGTCAAGCTATTCTCCAAAGCACCTGAAGACAAGAAGCAATGGATGGAAACTAATCTTTCTAAGCTAATATTTCACAAGAAGAGTCCTCCACTCCTCTGCTCACAACAGAATACCTTATTCCACCAGACTTGAAATTTTGGGCTTAGACAATTTAGAACTACGTCGCCTTCGATCCGACCTAAGCGTAGTTCATAAAATCATCTACCATAATGTCCTACCTGCCAATGAATACTTCAGCTTCAACCGCAACAATACAGAAGCACACAATAGATACAAACTTAATGTAAACCGTTCCAAACTCAATTGCAAAAATACAACTTCAGCAACAGAGGGATCAATGCCTGGAATGCATTACCTGACTCTGTGGTTTTTTCCCCAAACCCCAAAAACTTTAACCTTAGACTGTCTACAATCAATGTCCTCACCCCATTCCTAAGAGGTCTGCAAGGGGCGTGCATAAGCGCACTAGTGTGCCTACCGTCTCTGTCTCACTGTCTTATTGTCCTCATTTATCTGTACTTCGCTTATGTTTATGTTTATAACTATACCTGTTATCTTACACATGTTTGACAAACAAATAAATAAAATAAATAAGACCAAAAAAAATAATAATCAAGGAGAGAACCAACCTAGAACTAAGGAGGAATTTTTCTGACAGTGAGAACCAGAATAACTCCGGGACCGCCTTCTGCCACACGAATCCCAGTGACCAATTAGGTCCCACAGAGTTGGCCTTCTCCGGGTCCTGTCGACTAAACAATGTCGTTTGGCGGGTCCCAGGGGAAGAGCCTTCTCTGTGGCGGCCCCGACTCTCTGGAACCAGCTCCCCCTGGAGATTAGAACTGCCCCCACCCTCCTTGCCTTTCGTAAACTCCTTAAAACCCACCTCTGCCGTCAGGCATGGAGGAATTGAGACATCTCCCCCGGGCCTATACAATTTATGTATAGTATGCTTGTGTGTATGTCTGTTTTAATAATGGGGTTTTTATAATGTTTTTTAAATTATTAGATTTGTCATAAATTGTTTTATTTTCTTGTGAGCTGCCCCGAGTCTACGGAGAGGGGCGGGATACAAATCTAATATATTAATTAATTAATTAATCAATGGAATGGCTTGCCTCCAGAATTTGTGAATGCTCCAGCACTAGATATTTTTAAGAAGAGATTTGAAATGGTAAAGAGTTTCCTGTCTGAGCAGGGAACTGGTTTAGAAGACCTCCAAGAGACTTTCCAAGTCTATTATTCTGTTTTGTTCCTAGTTTTACACTCTTTTATCTTTCTCCTAAGATAAATTCTACATAGAACTTGAATAAAGAATTTTAAAAAAAAATCTCCTCCCCTTTTGTACAAAATGCAAGATTTTCTCGTTAGGGATCAGACCTAATTGCTTGCAAGGGGCTTTCAAAATTTGACCCAAGGTCTTTTGTGCTTAAATAAATCTTTTGATTGCCTAGGTTTGGTGGAAATCCGAGACTGATTATTTCTTGTTGTTTTTGAAACAGGGATTCTTGATCTAAGCAACTTGTTGACTCGGGGTTCTAAGTGACCAATTTCCAAGCCTCTATACAAACGGCATATTTAATTCTAAAAAAACTCAGCCCATCCCAAACCACCTTTGCGATGAATTGCAGCCCATGTGAAACTGAAGAGCGAGCGCTGAAAAAAGACTGGCTTTGAGAAGAAACCACACAATGATTTCAAAATAAACACAGGATTTTTTTTTTCTATGCAAGCTGGGTCCGTTCTCATAAATGATAAATTTGCACGCCGATCTGGCTGATTAGTCATCCCCAGGCAGAAGCCACATAAAGAAAATAATGGGGGGAGAAAGATGAATATTATAAGCAGCTGCTTTTCAAAGCGTGCGCCTTGTTTGAAATCTTGAATGCTTACCTAATTGTACACTTCGCTACGCAAGATGCTCTTTTCAGTTTGTCAGAAAGCAGCTTTAAAATGAAAGCCTGTGCTCCCCAAAAGGACTCAAACTGCCAACTCTTCTATTCAAAGCGTTTAGAGTTCAGGCTAATTATGCTGCGTTCACTCCGTGAAGAATAGGGCCAAAGGAAGAGAGAATTCTTAACGGGGCTGGCAAGTGGCAACAATAAAGCACAGAACTTGCTTACATTGTTTGCAGCAACATCTGCCAAAGCATCTGCATTGTGCCTCGGCAGAAATGCTACGAGGAAGCAACTCCGAAGAGCTCAGGGAGACAACAAGAACAACATCAAAAGATCGACATCATTTGAAGAAAGCTGGTTCCGCACTGGACAGCATTCAAAGGGCGGTTTGGAGTTTATCTTCTTGTGACTATGTAGAGATGCTAAATATTTGCCCTGCTTGACTCCTCTCTCGGCTCTGCCAATCCCTCTCCTACAAATATCATGGGTGTCAAACTTGGCATCAAGTTGCTGTCATGGGTCGTTTCGTGACCTTTTCCCCTTTGTGGAGCTGGGGTGGGCATGGGAATGTGTGTGACGCATTTGACCCGCGGGCTGTCAGTTTGACAACCCTGGTATAGGCGGAACAGATTAAGTGGCCTTTTATTCTATTGCTTGGGATTCACAGATAGGTCAAGGATGGTCCAGGATGGTGAGTGGTCGGGGTGACAACGGCTGTATGAACCTCCTTGTCATCCTTGTCAGCCAGACCATTCACCATACCGGACCATCCCTGACTCACTCACTCACTCATTCATTCATTCATTCATTCATTCATTCATTCATTCAATTAATTTATAGGCTGCCCTTCTTGCAGACTTGGGGTGGCTTACAACAGTAAAAACACAATTAAAATTTTAAATACCCCAATAGATAAATAAGAGCAAATAAAAAGTTTAAAACCAATAAAACAACACACAATCATCAATCATACATACTAAATTATCCCCTGCAGTGATTCAATTAGCAGCCATGGCAAGGAAGATCGTATAAGGTGCAAAACTCGCTTAACAAATGCCTCGTTTCAAAATAGAAATTTTGGGATCAGTTGCGGGTGTAAATCGAGGATTGCCTATACTTTTGAAAAGAACTGCGCTAAAATTAGGAAGAGCTATATTCGAGAGAACTTACATTGGAGGAAATTGAGTTAAAAACAACAACAATGGAAGAAATCTTCCCATTAAAGAAGAAAAGCTGGTTGATTTTCCACCTCTGAGAAATTTTCTTCAGCAAATTATATTAAACAGTTCCACAACTTAATGGAAGACACATCAAAGTCTTTGAACTTTAGAAATGTAAATTATATATACAGTGGGGGAAAAAAGTCTTTAGTCAGACACCAATTGTGCAAGTTCCCCTACTTAAAAAGATGAGAGAGGCCTGTAATTGACATCATAGGTAGACCTCAATTATGAGACACAAAATGAGAAAACACATCCAGAAAATCACATTGTCTGATTTTAGAACGGCATTTGCATATACTCTGTGTGTGTGTGTGTGTTTTCTGTTGGATCACCATGGTATATTGAAGGTACAAAGCTGAAGGGATCAGATCCTGTGGCCTAGAGGAGTGTTTCCCAATCTTGGCAACTTTAATATATTTGGACTTCAACTCCCAGAATTCCCCAGCCAGCGAATGCTGGCTGGGGAATTCTGGGAGTTGAAGTCCAGATATCTTCAAGTTACCAAGGTTGGGAAATACTGGCCTAGAGGTTAATTCTCTGCCTTATAAGGCAGAAGCTACAGGATCAAATCCCAGTAAGGGTATGGCTAGCTGATGAGGACAGAACAAGGCCGAAATAGTGCTATCCTAGTCTCCTTTAATTTTAAAAATTCAGCAAAAACATGTGATACACACACACACACACTGCTAAAAAAATAATTAAAGGAACACAAACAATACAATATAACTCCAAGTAAATCAAACATCCGTGAAATCAAACTGCCACTTAGGTAGCAAGACTGATTGACAATCAATTTCACCTGCTGTTGTGCACATTCAACTTTGTACAGAACAAAGTATCCAGTGAGAATCTTTCATTCATTCAGATCTAGGATGTTTTATTTGAGTGTTCCCTTTATTTTTTTGAGCAGTATATAATCCCAGAAAACTTTAAAAGATTGGAATATATTGCCTTACTAATGTGCATAGTAAAAAGACGCCATGTTATGTTGATTCACACATCTCTAATAAACCGTAGTCTACCATTTTTATTTTTTAATTTTGCTAAGAATAAATCTGTCCTCACAGTGTTTTCCAGTTTGACTGATGAGTGTCAAATCACTGGGAAAACTGACAAGCAGAAGAGAGAGTGTGTATTAAAATGGTCTTGAATGTAATTCGGTGTTATTACTGCCTGACAAAACCCATCCAACTTGGACTTTTTAATATCAAAGTTATTGCAGATCTCTAATGGTTGATCTCTACCTTGCTTTTTTTCTCCTCGGTGACCATATTGCATGCACTCATTTTCAGGACTGAAAAGGTGCCGTTTGAGGTTTGGAGAATTGGAAAGTTATATACAGTGGTACCTTGTGATATGAACCCCTCGCCATACGAACAATCCGAGATACGAACCCGGGGTTCAGAAATTTTTTGCCTCTTCTTCCGAAATTTTTCCGACTTACGAACCCGCCGCCCGAATGCCGAACCCGGAAGTTCAGCAAAAGTTCAGGTTCGGGTGGCCGCCGAGAAGCCCCACCGCCCAGCTGTTGCTTTTTGAAACAGCCAGGGGGCTTCTCGGCATCCTCCCGAACCCAAATGCCAAACCTGAACTTTTGCCGAACTTCCGGGTTCGGCATTCGGGAGGCCACCAAGAAGCCCCGCTGACCGGTTGTTGCCTTTTGAAACAGCCGCGGGGCTTCTTGGCATTCTCAAGAACGCCGAACCCGGAAGTTCGGCAAAAGTTCGGGGTAGGCATTCGGGTTCAGGAGGACGCTGAGAAGCCCCGCCGCCTGGTTGTTAGCTTTTCAAAAGAGCTTTGACGTCACAAAGACATCCTTCCTGGCCGACCGAAACGTGGCCGGCCAGGAAGGATGTCTTTGTGATGTCAAAGCTCCGCCCATGGAATTCCTTATTGGGATTCCCCACCTCCTTTCCAGCCTCCCGACCGGCCCAACAACTCTGCGGCTCTTTTGAAAAGCTAAAAGCTGGGTGGCGGGGCTTCTCGGCGGCCTCCCGAACGCCGAACCCAGAAGTTCGGCAAAAGTTCAGGTTTGGCGTTCAGGTTCAGGAGGACGCCGAGAAGCCCCCCGGCTGTTTCAAAAAGCAAAAGCCGGGCGGCAGGGCTTCTCGGCGGCCACCCGAACCCGAACTTTTGCCGAACGTCCAGGTTCGGCATTGGGAGAATGCTGAGAAGTGCCCGGCTGTTTGAAAAGGTGACAGCCGGGCGGCGGCGTTTTTTTGCGTTTTTTTTTCTTGCACGCATTAATTCATTTTACATTGTTTCCTATGAAAAGCAATGTTTCATCTTACGAACTTTTCGCCTTACGAACCTCCTCCAGGAACCAATTAGGTTTGTAAGACGAGGTATTACTGTATTTGAAAGGAGCCCCAAAAGTAATCAAGACTCATTGGGCAGTGGTTAGGCTTCAAGGTTTAGTGAAAATGGTCTATATCCATGATGGCAAACCTATGGCATGTGTGCCACATGGAGCCACATCTGAGGGCACCTGAACTGTTGCCCTATGTCAGTTCCAGTGCACATGTGTGGCTGACCAGCGGATTTTCAGTCTTTTGGAGGGTGGGGGAGAGGCCATTTTTGCCCTCCCCAGGCTTCAGGAAAACTTCCAGTCTGTGGATGGCGAAAAATGGGCCCAGTTGGCCTACTGGAAGTTCATTTCTGAACTTTAGGTAGGCCTGCTGGGCCCGTTTTTTACCACCCACAGAATCTGGAGGGTTCAGTGAGGCTTGCACTCATTCACAGGGTATGGGGGAAAGAGCAGAGGGGGGGGGGCGCTACCTGAGTTTGATACCCCTGCTCTAGGCCCTTACATGGTTGTTATTCTGCTTATCAAAATTGGGCCATATTTATAGATCTATCTCTGATCTCTAGTAGTGCTGGGCGAACCCAATGAAGTTCGGGTTCGGCACCTGAATTTTAAAAAAAGTTCGGGTTTGGCACCCAAACCCGAGCCCGAACTTTTGCCGAACTTTCGAGTTCGGCGCTCGGGAAAGCACCAGGAAGCGCCGCTGCCCAGCCGTCACCTTCCGGAATAGCTGGGGCACTTCCCATTACTCTCCCGAACCCGAACTTTTGCCAAATTTTTGGGTTTGGCATTCGGGAGACCGCCGAGAAGCGCCCTGGCTGTTTCTGAAGGTGACAGCTGGGCGGCAGCACTTCCCAGAACAGCCGGGGAGCTGTCGGATGGTCAGGAGGGGCAAAAGGAGGTGGGGAATCCCACGAGGGGATTCCAGGGGCTGTGCTTTGACGTCACTGAGACGTCCTTCCTGGAGTCCCCGTTTCAGCCGGCCAGGAAGGACGTCTCAGTGACATCAAAACTCCGCCCTTGGAATCTCCTCATGGGATTCTCCACCTTCTTTTTCTCCTCCCGACTGGCCGACAGCTCCCCGGCTGTTTCTGAAGGTGACAGCTGGGCGGCGGCGCTTCCTGGCGCTCTCCCGAACCCGAACTTTGCAGGTTCGGTTCGCCCAACACTAATCTCTAGTTTGACAATTACGGAGAAGTTGAGCGTTCTTTTAAAATGCTACTGCACATACAGCTGCATTGAAAGTCGAGCAGAATTGCCTGACTCATTCATTGAAAAACCCATGCAATGGGTCATAAGCAGTAAACTATTTCTCTAAGGAAAGCAGTTTTGAGGGATTTACCTTTCTCATAGCTGTACCTCCTTGGCGCTCTGCAGCAGAACTGACATACCTGCAAAGAGATCATGGGAGAAATGATTTCAAAACCAGAAACTGAACGAATAATAAATGCCATTTATACTGGTTACAGTGACAGGTGGCAGAAATGCCTTCTGGCACCATGAACTATGCTGCCTGGCACCTCTCTCTCTCTTTTAAATTAAAGTTTTCTTTTATTTGAACGAACATTAAAAACATTGGACACGGTGTGACCATCCTGTTTTGGTCATTTCTTTGCATAATATTTATATAACAACAAATACAGTTATTGTTCAATGTACATTACTATTTTGGTCTTACATATACAGTGGTACCTCTGCTTAAGAACTTAATTTGTTCCATGACCAGGTTCTTAAGTAGAAATGTTCTTAAGTAGAAACAATTTTCCCATAGGAATCAATGTAAAAGCAAATAATGTGTGCAAACACCATTAGGAAAGAAATAAAAGCTTGGAATTTGGGTGGGAGGAGGAGGAAGAGGAAGAGGAGGAAGAGAGTCGCTGCCGAAGGAAGAAGGTGAGGTGGGGGGCTTGAGTACCACTTGTTGGGGGTCAAGGGAAAGGGAGGGTCTTGCCTTCTCTTTCTGCTCAAAATCCCCATGGACAATTGGTGGGCCACTGTGTGACATAGAATGCTGGACTCAATGGGCTTTGGCCTGATTCAGCATGGCTCTTCTTATCTTCTTATGAGGGGAATCAAAAAAATCCAAAACTTTAAGGCTTAAAAAAAAAAGATGCTAACGACGTTTCCAGCTTTTACTGGCTTGCAAGCTCTTTCATTGTTACTCTCTCTGAATAAAGTTTCTTAAAGCCCTAACCGGGGGATAAAATAATGTGCTGAAACTGACCAGACTAAGGACGCTAGCTAGATGAATATCTGGTAAACATATTCTTTTCCCTATTTTCCTCACACAAACTAAGGTGCGTCTTATACTCTGGTGTGTCTTATACAGTGATACCTCATCTTATGAACTTAATTGGTTCAGGGACGAGGTTTGTAAGGTGAAAAGTTTGTAAGACGAAACAATGTTTCCCATAGGAATCAATGGAAAAGCGATTAATGTGCGCAAGCCCAAAATTCACCCCTTTTGCCAGCTGGAGCACCCGTTTTTGCGCTGCTGGGATTCCCCTGCAGCATCGCAAAAAAACAGAAGTCTGGAGGTGGTGTTTCCCATAGAGGGGAGCCTCAGGGGAATCCCAGCAGTGCAAAAACGGGCGCTTCACTGGCAAGGGAAGTCCGGAGGTGGGGTTTCCAGTGAGGGGAGCCTCAGCGAAATTGCAGCATCGCAAAAACATGGAAGTCCTCGAAACCCCACCTCCGGGCTTCTGTGTTTTTGTGATGCTGCGATTTCGTTCAGGCTCCCCTTGCTGGGAAACCCCACCTCCGGACTTCCTTTGCCAGCAAAGCACCCATTTTTATGCTGTTGGGATTCCCCTGCAGCATCGCAAAAACACGGAAGTCCGGAGGTGGTGTTTCCCATGGAGGGGAGCCTCAGGGAAATCCCAGCAGCGCAAAAACGGGCGCTTCGCTGGCAACAGAAGTCCGGAGGCGGGGCATTCCAGTGGTGGCAGCTTGGGTTTGTAAGGTGAAAATAATTTGGAAGAAGAGGCAAAAAAATCTTAAACCCCAGGTTTGTATCTCGAAAAGTTTGTATGACGAGGGGTTTTTAAGACGAGGTATCACTGTACTCCAAAAATGCAGTAAATAGTTCTCAGTTCTAATACTGCTTTATTGACTGTAAAACATGAAGACTTCTAGAGCCTCTGTTTGTTCATCTTTTTATTTCCTCTTGTGGTCAACCAAACACTAATCTCACAAAGAGGATATAGGCAATAGCCCTTTCCCAATGTTGTGACTTAATAACGGGTGTTCAGAGCATGTTGTTGAGATCTTAAGTTCCCAATAAACACCCACTATGATTATCTTCTGGTATCTTCATATCTCACAATTTCCAGGCCCTCTGTAAAGTCGGCTTGCCTGCTGAAGGCAAACTGCCCTCCCCTAGTGGGCCGACCTCTAGGGAGGCACAGGATGCCATAATTGCCACATCAAAATGAAGCAACGGAGAAAATTTTCTCAATGAGACAACCTCTATTGTATTGAGATCGCTCCTTTTATTGTATTTTACTTTTCCTGACATGTGGTACAGAATAACCAATTCGTGAATGCCAAATACATTAAGCCATCCCCCAACTACCATTCACTCTTGCGCTGTATAAGGCAACCTCCTCGTGACTTCCCTATAGATAATTAATGGAAGCTCCATTCATTGCCTTTTCCTGGATTGTGTGTTTACTGATGATTAGCAAAGGAATGAAAGTAAGGCATATATTTTCTTATATGGAAGTTAGCTATACGTTATCTTCATGCTGTATATCAAGTTAATTATTTTCCACGTGGTCATGGATTCTGCAGCTTGCTTACTCAGCCTGGACTTTGCTGCCTTTCCATAGAGGAAGAATAAGGTATATACAGCACTCATTAGGCTAAAACATCACCCTTCAGCAATATTCTATCCCAAAGTTCAGTGCCTAAAAACCTATGATTACAACAGCCTACAAATCAATTTCTGGATTCTATTTATAACATGAATCATTTTAGGCACCTCCATTAGGTTTTCTTTAAATTGCTTTTTATTTCTTCTTAAAACAAGACGGAAAACCTTTGCGGAGCCCAATTATTGAAGAAAGTTCTTTATTTTTGATTTTTGACGATTTGGGGAATACTTAAAGTGTGTGGAATTCCGAGGCTCAGGATCAATTTTATTTCATGTATATCTCTAAGTGTCTGTTTCTGTCTCTATCTACAGCGCTGAAAATTAATGATTCTGCTGTCAAATTTTGGCAGACTAATCATGAATAAAGGAGCCACAAAGCGTGAACTTTGTCCACCTGCATCTCTGAATGCTGCTGAGATTTTTCATGCCCCTCCAGGCTTGGTGAGATGGGTTTCTCCTAATTCTATGCATTGCTCTAACTAATCTGAAACTTGTCAGTTCCAATGTTTCTCCACATTTTTTATGATCAGTGCCCATCTGGGCAAAATCCTGTTGAGGCAAAGGTTGAGTCTGTGTTGTGAAACCAGAACACAGAACTGAATTCTTGCAAGAGAATCACGTGGCGGTTTTCTTTCCCTATCGAGAAACCCCTGTTTAGATTGTCAGTTGACCTAATCAACCATAACTATAGAATGTGTCCACAAATAATTTCAGACATCATCCTTTCCCCACATGGGGAGCAGAGAAGCATATGGAAGCTACAGGTCTTAAACAAATGCAAGGAACTACCCTGGGTTTATACTATTATGTGACAATCTAGGTAATTGTGGCTATTTTGTGGTTAAGTCTTAGGGAATACTCAGCTCTTGTCTTATCATATGGTATGAAGCAGACCATCTTGCTGTCTATGGAGATTTTCAAGCATTCAGGTCATGGTTGCCTCAAAGGTACTTTTTTCAAAAGGCAGCAAGACTTTTCTTTCTTTCTTTCTTTCTTTCTTTCTCTCTCTCTCTCCCTCCCTCCCTCCCTTTCCTTTGTTCCTTCATTCCTTCTTCTTTCAATCCTTTCCTCTTTCTTTCTTTCTTTAATTTTCTTTGTTCCTTCCTTTGTTCTTCTTCTTTCTGTCCTTCCTTCCTTCCTTTTCCTTCTTTCCTTCCTTCATTTCCTTTGTTCTTTCCTTCCTTCTTCTTTCAATCCTTCCTTCCCCTTCCTTCTGTTCCTTCCTTCCTTCCTTCCTTCCTTTTCCTTCCTTCCTTCCTTCCTTCTTTCCTTCCTTTTCCTTCCCTCCCTCCCTCCCCTTGACAATTAGAATAATCAATCAATGGAACGACTTGCCTCCCGAAGTTGTGGGAGCACTAGAGGACTTTAAGAAAAGATTGCACAACTATTTGTCTGAAACAATATAGCATTTTCTGATTGAGCAGGGGGTTGGACTAGAAGACCTCCAAGGTCCCTTCCAACTCTGTTACCCTGTGAACAATGCTTGCGAAGAAAGAAAGACAATAAAGATTTATACAGCTATAGACACAATAGGGTCAGAGTGGATGCAATAAAGCGTTTTGTTTTCCTTTGTCCTGCTGTTACTCAAGGTCATCCCTTGAAATTGGGTGATAAGAGGTAAAGTAACACCTTGCGCAACACAGTGATGGGATTCCCTTTAAGTCCTCAGCGTGCATGAACTTAATGCTCTGCCATCCAGCTCCTGTGCTCTTCATTTTCACAGCTCCTGCAGAGATCCACACGTCCTACCTAAACAGCAGAAGCCATTTCAGAGCCTGCATCAAATCTAGAAAGCTGCTGGACTTTGACTTATCATTTCAGCACAGGACGTGGCTGTATGCCATGCCAGAAGGGTCCAAAAAAATCCCCCAACCCTCTTTTCCTCTCTCTGTTTTTTTTTTTTGGTGGGCATTATTGGCTTGAACAGCAGGAGAGCCAGCTCGCTGCTGATTTGGCTAAAACCAGGCATTCCTTCAGCAGTTTGAAACGTCTGTGGAAGACAACCTCAGCTGTGTCTGAAAGGCCTCTCTCGGCTTCCTGTGGCTTTTTTGGACTGAGCCCCGCCGAGCAAAAAGGCCAAAGCAGCAACTGAACAAAAGCGGAAGGAGATTGGGTTTGCACTCAAGCCGATTTGGAAACTCACGCTGGTCTGCTGATTCAAGAAACCGAAGAGAGATTTCCACCCAAAAGAGAGAAGTTTTTAAGAGTCGGCAGCGTGGTAGGGCTGGGGTGGCAAACTCGCTCAAGGTGGCCTCTCTGAGGATGGAGTTTGTGAATATAGCCAAGAAGGCTTCAAGAGTTGTAAACCTAATCCTACGTAGCTTCTGCTCTGGCAATCTCACACTACTTACCAGAGCTTACAAAAATTTGGCCAGACCCATCCTCGAATACAGCTCATCTGTTTGGAACCCATATCGCATCTCAGACATTAGCACCCTTGAAAATGTCCAAAGATACTTCACCAGAAGAGCCCTTCACTCCTCCACTCGAAATAGAATACCCTACGAGACTAGACTTTCAATCTTGGGCCTAGAAAGTTTAGAACTAAGACGCCTTAAACAAGATCTAAGTATTGCCCACAAGATCATATGCTGCAACGTCCTGCCTGTCGGCGACTACTTCAGCTTCAACCACAACAACACAAGAGCACACAACAGATTTAAACTTAATATTAACCGCTCTAAACTTGACTGTAAAAAATATGACTTCAGTAACCGAGCTGTCGAAGTGTGGAACTCATTACTGGACTCCATAGTGTCATCCCCAAAACCCCAACACTTTACCCTTAGATTATCTATGGTTGACCTATCCAGATTCCTAAGAGGTCAGTAACGGGCGAGTATAAGTGCACTAGAGTGCCTTCCGTCCCCTGTCCTATTGCTCTCCTATATCTCCTATACCTTTCTTCTATTCCTATATCTTCTATTCTTTCATTGATATGTTCTATTACTATATCTTCTTTTCTATTATTTCTTAGATATATTTTACTATGAGTATCTCCTCTATAACCTTCATCATGTATTTTACTATGTGTATAATAGATATATACCCACTAAAACCCTCATTGTGTATTGGACAAAATAAAATAAATAAATAAATACTTGAAACATAGTTTGCAACAGTGAACTTGCATAATTTTTGTAGTGTAAAAACTACACTGACAATCTAATAGAGATTTGTTTATTTATATTTTAAATATAAAGCTCTGACTGGATGGTGGGGAATGGAAGGATTTATGCTTCTTGCAGACAACTGGATATTTGCATTCTTTTAGTGAGTTGTTAAGGTCACCTGGAGGTTTGTCTATATCAGTGATGGCAAACCTATGGCACGGATGCCACAGGTGGCACGTGGAGCCATATTTGCTGGCATGCGAGCTGTTGTCCTAGCTCAGCTCCAACATGCATGTATGTGCTGGTCAGCAGATTTTCGGCTCACACAGAGGCTCTGGGAGGGTGTTTTTGGCTTCCAAAGAGCCTCTGTGGGGATGGGGGAAGGTGTTTTTACCTTCCTCCGGCTCCAGGGAAGCCTTTGGAGCCTGGGGAGGGCAAAACACGAGCCTACTGGGCCCACCAGAAGTTGGGAAACAGGCCATTTCCAGCTTCCAGAGGGCCTCCAAAGGTGTGGGAAGCTGTTTTCGCCCTCCCAAAGCATTGAATTATGGATGTTGGCACTCGCGCATGAGCGATAGTGCATACCCACGCTTTTTTGGCACCTAAGGAAAAAAGGTTTGCCATCACTGATCTATATCTTCAGGGTCACCTGAATGGTGCAAATGGGTGTGGAGCCTTCTTGGAAGGACTACGTTGTCGGATGGAGATAGATACCAGAATATTTCTGGGACCGCCTTCTGTCGCACGAATCCCAGCGACCAGTTAGGTCCCACAGAATTGGCCTTCTCCGGGTCCTGTCGATGAAATAATGTCATCTGGCGGGACCCAGGGGAAGAGTCTGCTCTGTGGCGGCCCCGACCCTCTAGAATCAACTCCCCCCGGAGTTTAGGATTGCCCCCACCCCCCTTGCCTTTCGCAAACTCCTTAAAACCCATCTCTGCCGTCAGGCATGGGGAAATTGATTCCCCTGGGCCGTTTCTGTTTTATGTAAGGTTTGTCTGAGATGTATGACTGTTTTTTATACTAAGGGGTTTTAAATTGTTTTTAACTATTGGATTTGTACTGTTTTGTTGTTGTGAGCCGGAGAGGGGTGGCATACAAATCTCATTAATAATAATAATAATAATAATAATAATAATAATAATAATAATGATGATGATGTTGTCGTATCCCAGCCCCTCTGTTGAGAGGGGGCTGTTCAATTATGACATACATGGCCTCTTTGACCCCTCTTTCATACCAGCGATCTTCTATGTCCAAAATATGTGGACTGTGTCTTCGAAATGCAGGTGGACTGCTGAATCTAGTCCTGATGTGTTTATTATGGCTGTTTTGGCTTCTACCGTACGCCAAGATATAAATTAGATTGCAAGCAATTGATGGAATTGTTGGATTATAAGCAATGGATGGGCTTGTAACATCCATCGTCAAAGCCGAGAGAGCGAGATGTTGAGCCAATTTGTATATACCATAAATTGGTCCTTTTCACAGCTCCCACTCCCCCCCCCCCAATAGCATCAACCCATCCGTTTGCAGGCAGACCGGTGCAATCAATATTCTTTGGCACTGCTCCACCAGCCTCAGAGCTGCATGCCATTATAATTAGCCTCGCAAATGTGGAGCCACCTGCTGCTATGGGAATTTATCAGTAATTGCACTGCAGGGTAACTGCTCATCACAGATCTCCACACTGTGGTTGGCGTTCCCAGCAGATATGTCCGCCGTGTAGAACTTCGACGAAACAGATGTCCCATAAGAGGGAACTCGGCTGGGAAGAATGTTCCTCCAACAGGGAATTGACTCTGAGCTAGCTCTTCCTTTGGCCAAAGACGGAGATGGTCAGAGTTATCCCACCACGACAAGGAAGAACTGGGCAACTATATCTAGGCTGCTATCTATCTATCTAATCCACCCACCCACCCACCCACCCACCCACCCACCCACCCACCCACCCACCCACCCACCCATCTATCTATCTATCTATCTATCTATCTATCTATCTATCTATGGTATCTATCTATCTATCTATCTGTCTGTCTGTCTGTCTGTCTGTCTGTCTGCCTGCCTGCCTGCCTGCCTGCCTGCCTGCCTGCCTGCCTGCCTGCCTGCCTAATCTATCTATCTATCTATCTATCTATCTATCTATCTATCTATCTATCTATCTATCTATCTATCTATCTATCTATCTATCTATCTATGGTATCTATCTATCTATGGTATCTATCTATGGTATCTATCTATGGTATCTATCTATGGTATCTATCTATCAATCTATCTATCTATCTATCTATCTATCTATCTATCTATCTATCTATCTATCTATCTATCTATCTATCTATGGTATCTATCTATGGTATCTCTCTCTCTCTCTCTCTCTCTATCTGTTGTGATTCAGTCTGAGGCTCCTCAGGGAACGGCTGGAACTCTGCCGGCTCCATGCTCAGAGGGGGAGAACGAGGAACAGGAGGAGGAGGAGGACCAGGCAGACGAGGAAGAGGGATGTCAGGACGAGGAGGAGGGGGAACAGCCTGAGACCCCCGGGGGGGAGCTCTCCCCAGCGAGTAGCCTGGAGTCATTAGATGAGAACGCACAAGCCATCATAGATATGCGGCAGAGAAGGGCAGCACAAAGAAGGGGACAATTAGCCAGGTATTTCCATCCCTAAGAGGCAACAGCTGGGTTTGGGTATGGTTCTCCTCAGAAAGGTTGAAAAGGCAGGCCCGCCCTTCCTGTATTGTGGAGAGTTATCTTTTGGGAGTCCTGTGACCTTGCTTCGATCCTTTGCATCTCTGATTCTGGCTTTTGGCCTCGAAGGCTGAAAACTTGGGGGAGGCGTGGGTTTTATTATCTACAGTGGTGTGTGTGCCAGCAAGAAGCCTGTTGTATTGTCTGGCCGTCGTGACTCTTCTGTGAAGCTTCACAGCATTCCAGTTTGTAAGAACAGTTTTTGTTATCTGTGTTTGTTTTCAAAGATATAAAATGACTTTGCTTTTTACCAGCGTGTCTGGATACTCTTTTTAGTTGGTGTTGACATCTGGGGGAACCCAGACAGAACACTATCTATCTAAGTTGAAAGCGACCTTGCAGGTCATCAAGTCAAACCCCCTGCTCAAGCAGGAAACCTATTTGGTTGGTGACTGTACATTTTAATAAGCTACACCTGACACACAAAACTCCAGGAACCATAACCATAACCACAACTACCACCACCACCACCACCACCACCACCACAAAAACAACAGAGTTGGAAGGGACCTTGGAGGTCTTCTAGTCCAACCCCCTGCTTAGGCAGGAAACCCTACACTATTTCAGACAAATGGTTGCTCAATCTCATCTTAAAAACTTCCAACGTTCGAACATCCACAACATTTGGAGGCAAGCTCTTCCAAGGATTATTTGTTCTAACTGTTGAAAGAGACATCGGAGGTCTTCTAGTCCAATCCCCTTCAAAAGCAGGAGATTACCATTTCACACAAATGGTTGTCCCATTTCTTTTTTCAAAATCTCTAGTGTTGGAGCACCTACAACTTCTGGAGGCAAGTGGTTCCACAGATGAATTGTTCTAATAGTCAGGCAATTTCTTTACGTTGCTTCTCTCCTTGATTAGTTTCCATCTATTGCTTCTTGTCCTACCCTCAGGTGCTTTGGAGAATAGCTTGACTCCCTCTTCTTTGTGGCAACCCCTGAGATATTGGAACACTGCTATCATGTCTCCTCTGGTCCTTCTTTTCATCATATTAGACATACCCACTTCTTTGTGTGTTTTAGCCTCCAGTCCCCTAATCTTCTTTGTTGCTTTTCTCTGCACTCTTTCTAGAGTCTCAGCATCCTTTTTACATCATGGCGACCAAGACTGAATGCATAGCAGTAGAAAGGTGTAGAACTATCTCTTTGCTTTTATCTAATGGTCAGTTTGGTGTAACCGTTCAGGCATAGGCTAGAAACCACAATATTGTGAGTTCTAGTTGCAAAGCACAAAGCCAGCTGGATGACTTTGGGCCAGTCACTTTTTCTCAGCCCTAGGAAGGAGGCAATGGCAAACCTGAAAAACTTTGTTAAGGAAACTGCAGGGACTCGCCCTCTGAGAATCAGACCCATGGTCATCTGGATTTTTGTAGACCAGATAATATACTGTACTGCTAAAATAAATAAATAAAGGGAACCCTCAAAGAACACATCCTAGATCTGAATGAATGAAATATTCTCATTGAACACTTTGTTCTGTACAAAGTTGAATGTGCACAACAGCAGGTGAAATTGATTGTCAATCAGTGTTGCTTCCTAAGTGGACAGTGTGATTTCACAAAAGTTTGATTTACTTGGAGTTATATTTTGTTGTTTAAGTGTTCCCCTTTTTTGAGCAATGTATGTTATAGCCAGAGAATCCAAAATTCTAGGCAATTCCTGGAAGTTTGGTGTTCACATCAATCAACCATCAATAGACACACAGAGACAAATCACATTAACAGCCTATCCAGAAGAAACATTAAAAAAAACTAGGAAAGAAGCAAAAAGACTACACCACATCCTCTCCAGCATCCAATACCCAAATAAGCAGGGATCAATACCAAACAAATAATTAGGCAGAAAACAACAATAAAGAAACTATCAAGGACACACACACACACACCCAGTACTAAAACTGGAAGGGCAACCTACAATATTGTAAATAAAAGCAAGCAACAAACCCTAATTCCACCCCCACTGAGGCTGTTATCCAGTTAGGTAATGAAATGTTTGCAAGCAAGCAGCCAAACTCCAGAAGCACTGAGCCATAGAAATTCTCCTCTATAGGAAATACCAGGCCTGGTCCAATCAATTGAAAAGATTCTAGCAGGGCTATGATGGATCAAAGTATTAGACCAGGCGTGTCAAACTCGATTTCATTGAGGGCCACATCAGGGTTGTGCTTGACCCCAGAGGGCCAGGGTGGGAATGGCCAGGGTAGGCATGGCCAACATGACGTCACAAGGGGGCACCTGTGGTGGCCCAAGTGCTCGCTCAGTGAAAACAGGCTTACGAGCTCCGTTTTTGACTGCGATGGCCATAGTTCCCTCTAAGCTGAGCAGTGAGCAATCGCTCACTTAAAAATCATCATCAACTCAGAGTTTTCCAAACCTGCCCAGAAGCCGAGAGGGAAAGAGTGAGAGGGAAGGAGAGAGAGAGGAAGAGAGGGAGAGAGAGAAACAGATAGAAAAAAGAGAGGAAGGAAAAGAGAAAGAAAAAGAATGGGAGTAAGGAAGAGAGAAAGAAAATCAAAATCTAGTTTGAAACTAGCTCAACTATTTAAGTGGCATTTTGATATTGATAGAGTTGCCCTATTATGAGCTCACTGTTATAGACACACAGTACAGTATTTTATTTTGAAATTCTCTGAGGCAAAACAGGGTGGGTTTTTTATTTGTTTGTTTGTTTGTTTGTTTGTTTGTTTGTTTATTTATTTATTTATTTATTTATTTATTTATTATTTCTGTGCTGCCCAGTCCCAAAGGGACTGCCGCTCAGACACTATACTTTTACGCCCACCCCCCAAAAAAATTAGAGGGAACACTGCTTGCAACACTCTGGCAATGAAAACAGAGCTCCATTTTCAGCTGGGACAATGTTCTGTAACCAGGGGTGGGCTACTGCCTGCATGGGGGGAATGCAATGGGGGTTGGGGAGCTCCACCCTAGAGCACCTAATTAGCACTGAAAGATGTTGAAAGAAAATGCATAAGCCATGCCCACAGAGTGGTAGTAAAAAATTTGGTAGCTCTTCACTGCCTGTAACCCTCTGCCAGCGAAAATGGAGCTTGCAATGGCCACATGCGGCCCTTCCAAGCTCCATTTTTACTGGCAGTGGCACTGCAGGCCGGGATTTTGCCGTTTCCATAGCAGCCCCATGAGCCAGATCTAAGCATCCTGCAGGCCAATTCCATCCCCTGGAACTTGAGTTTGAAATCCCTGTATTAGACTCTCTACCTCTATCAGAGGTGGGTTCCTACCAGTGAAGGGCTGCAAGGGTGTGGTTTATTTTGTGGGTATGGCTTGCTGGCCATGTGACCAGGTGGGAGTGGCTTGATGATCATGTGATGGGGGGGTGGCTTAAAGGTCATGTGACTGGCCTAAAGGTGGTCAAAATGTCTCACTATGCTTAATGATAGGGCCTGCTATATTTCCCCACATCGGAAAAATTGTTTCCCCCCCCCACTTAAAAAGTGGAGCAAGCCACTTTTAGCTCTTAAAGCTTCTCACGAACTAGCAGAGACTGGTTTTTCCCCAAATGATACCAAAATGCTCATATTCCATACCAGTGAAGGGCTGCAAAAATGTTTACTACCACACTGTGAGTGTGGCTTATTTTGTGGATGTGGTTTGCCAGCCATGTGACAAGGTGGGAGTGGCTTGAAGGTCATGTGACCATGGGTGGCTTAAAGGTCATGTGACTGGCTTAAAGGTGGCCATCAAGGGTTTGGGTTAGGGCGCCTGGCCTCTCCTCACCTCACATAGATACAATTCCCCTATCTATTTACTATTCCTGAACATCCCAAATATACTATTCTATGTATATATGCCATATGTGTACATACACATTACACACAGGCACACAAAAATATACATTATCTATATGTGTATGTACACAAACACACGCACGCACAGCTCTTTTGAAATTATGCACATTCAACCTCATTTACTGTGATAGGAAAAACATACCCAGAGCCCAGAAGGGAAAAAAAGAAAAAAAATCAATTTTTTTCTACCGGTTCTGTGTACCTGACCGTACCCATAGGAGCCCATCACTGGTTTCCAACAGTGTGTTCCCATGCGCTGCTCCAGTAGCGGCCTGCCAATGATGCAATTTTGGCATGATGGCTGTCGTTTGCCAGACTATACATGCCATCTCCCCACCCCAAAATTTTGGGCAATTGTTGGCTTTTTGCACATGTATGGAAGGAAAATTGTCCCTCTGCGCATGCGCAGAAGCCAAATTGTTCAAAGGGAATGTGTACGCGTGAGCATAGCGTTTGCATGCAAAATGTCACAATGCACACCAGGAGGAGGAGGTAAGAGGAACCCGCCCGAGACCTCTATGTATACTGCCATGGTTCAGTTGCATTAAAAGAATGCTCTTCAACGAAAGAGTAAATGAGGGATGTTGCTGACAGTAAGAAACTCTTGGAAAGGGGGCGAGTTGTGTGGAACAGGTAGATTCACAATATGTGCTTGCAAACCTAACAATGATCCGACTGCTATGTTCAAAGTGGGCAACCGTTGCTCATTTGTTGGAGCACCTACCCGGTGACAATCCAACCCAGACTCCAGTCCTTTCAAATAAATGCATCAAAGCCTCAGTAAAGGTAAACATTTCCATAATTACTCTGCCTGGTTTCTTCCATTTGCACAATTCTAATTAGGGGTGGAAATGAAAGAATAAAATGACTTGTTTCATTTAAATAACACAGCAGGGGGCCCCCTTGGCCTCATTCATAATCCCAGGCTGAGTCAGTTTTGTCTCCACAGCTCCTTGAGAAGGTAATTTACAATTCCCATTAAAGAAATAACAGGAGACCGTAGGAAGTCAAGAAGGAGATCGCCAGAAATGTTTGTCACCACTCAAGGGCAAGCAAACCTGGCTGAAAGGAAGACACAGGTGCTTTGATCACAAAGATTATACTGAGATTGCAAGAAAATTGCTCCAGGATTGGTGTTGTGGCCGTGCTGCAATGACTCAGACGCTTGGAATAGCAGGTTGTGATAGGTAGCAAAGGAGAGACAAGCTGCCATTTCAATGGTGAAATCAGAGGTGCGCTGCTCAGGTGGAACGGTGATGTGTTCTCACCCCCGTGGCTCTCAGTGCCAGTGGAGTCCAGTGCAATTCTGCTACTGCACCTGGGCAGGTAGAAAAACTGCACACGGACATGCAGGTGCGCCACAAGTGCACCCAAGTGCAGTAGCATAATTGCGCTGACTCCACTAACACACAAAGGTGTGCCCAGGTGCAGTAGCAGAATTGCGCTCTCTCCGCTAACACACAAAGGTGTGCCCAGGTGCAGTAGCATAATTGCGCTGACTCCACTAACACACAAAGGTGTGCCCAGGTGCAGTAGCAGAATTGCGCTCTCTCCGCTAACACACAAAGGTGTGCCCAGGTGCAGTAGCAGAATTGTGCTGACTCCGCTAACACACAAAGGTGTGCCCAGGTGCAGTAGCAGAATTGCGTTGACTCCGCTAACACACAAAGGTGTGCCCAGGTGCAGTAGCATAATTGCACTGACTCCGCTAACATACAAAGTTGTGCCCAGGTGCAGTAGCATAATTGCGCTGACTCCGCTAACACACAAAGGTGTGTCCAGATGCAGTAGCAGAATTGCGCTGGACTCCGCTAGCACTCAGAGCCACAGGGGTGAGCACACGTCACCGTTCCACCTTAGCAGCCCACCTTTGGGTAAAATCCATTTTTTTTACTACTGGTTCTGTGAGCGTGGGTTGATGGGCATAGTGTGGCTTGGTGAATTGGCCAAGGTGAGTTGACCACAAGTTGCACAACTTGTCCCATTCTGTCTGTTGACAGTCCCTTGAGTACTGGAATACAGCTACCTTATCATGCTGCCCATTCTCTCGCTAGGCTAAGCAAACCTGGCTTCCATCAAACACTCATTATAGGTTTAGCCTCCAGAGTCCTTATCATCTTTGTTGCGCTTCTCTGCACACTTGCCAGGGTTTCAACACCTTTTTTTATATTATGGTGACCAGATCAGGATGCAGTATTCTAAGCATGGCCTCACCAGTGGTACAGGTGGTCCTTGAATTGCAGGAATTCATTTTGTGACTGTTCAGAGTTACAACAGCACTGAAAACAGTGACTTATGACTTTTCTTCACACTTGCAACTATTGCAACATCTCCGTGATCACACAATCAAAGTTTGGATGCTTGGCAACTGGTTTCTATTTGACAGTTACAATGTTCCGCAGTCACATAATCCCTATTTTACCACCATGTTACCAGAAGTGGGCTTCTAAGATGGAACGGTGACATGTGCTCACCCCCATGGCTCTGAGTGCTAGCGGAGTTCAATGCAATTATGCTATTCCACCTGCCCAGGTTAAGTAGCATAATTGCGCTGGACTCTGCTAGCACTCAGAGCCACGGGGGCGAGCACACGTCACTGTTCCACCTTAGTAGCCTGTTACTAATTGAAATAATTCACTTCAGCATCCAAAAAAGCCAACACAATTCTAGGCTGCATTAACAGATGGATGGAATCAAGATCATGTGAAGTGTTAATACCACTTTTTATTGCGTTGGCAAGGCCACACTTGGAATACTACACTCAGTTTTGGTCAGCTGCAAGAACTGGGTATGTCTAGTTTAATGAAAAGAAGGACTAGGGGAGACATGATAGCAGTCTTCCAATATCTCAGGGGTTGCCACAAAGAAGAGGGAGTCAAGCTATTCTCCAAAGCACCCAAGGGTAGAACAAGAAACAATGGGTGAAATCTAATCAAGGAGAGAAGCCAGAGAGAACTAAGGAGAAATTTCCTGATAGTTAGAACAATTAATCAGTGGAACCACTTGAATCCAGAAATTGTTAATGCTCCAACTTTGAAGTGGTGTAGGGTCTTCTGCCTAAGCAGTGGATTGGACTATAAGATCTCAAAGGTCCCTTCCAATGCAGTTATTCTATTCTATTCTATTCTGTTCTACTTAACAACTGTGGCAAGAAAAGAAAAGTCATATAATGGGGCGAAACTCCCTGAACTCTCTTGCTTAGCCACAGAAATGTTGAGATCAACCGTGCCCGTAAGTCAAGGACTTCTTGTACTATCACTTGAAGGTTATTATGAGTTATGTGATCAGATAGTAGCTTATCTAGCCTCTTTCCTTTCCTACTGAAGCTAAATTCAGACTTTGCTATCTGATTACCTTCGCTTCTGTTTCCTTCGGCTATTCCCTTGGAGAATTTAAACTTGCCCAGAAATTGGATGTAGCCATAAAAGCTAAAACTTGGCCTGACAAACTATCCATCACGACCTATTTTTTCTCCCTCTTTTCATCTTCTGACATCGCAGAGTAAGAAGCAAACTCCCGCCGACAGCATTCGATCCCAGATACTTTACTTTCTGTGTTAATGGATCGAGGATTTGACTGCGTTTCATTTAAAAGGAGCGATATGCCTGGGTTTTCTAAAGGACAAGCCAACAATCCAAACCCTCAAATTTCATTTTTCACATCTGGCCGAGATAGAAGGTGGAGCAGTAAATCCCACAGAAATAAATAGAACAAATCCTCTCTGTTACCTGGGCATGTCCGAGGGGAAATGGCGAAGCTACAAGGAATGTGTTTGCCAATCTCGAAAAGATAAAAGATCTCTTTTACAACATATAGAAAGCCGGAATTAATCAGGTGGCTCAATTTCTTATCGCTCAGTGTTACATTTGATTTGATCTTATTTGTGGCTTCTGAACTTGGGAACTTGAATACACGTTTCCTAATACATGCCTTGATGTAATTTAGTGTAATATACACAACATTGTCCTGTAGCAATAGCAATAGTATTTAGACTTATTTACCACTAGTGGTAGAAGAAGGATTGGTTTTTTTTGGCCTAATCTCATCATTTATGAAAAATGGTAGACTAGACTTTTACCACCAATTCATTTTATTCAAGATGCTCAGGATTTACTGACAGCAAGATTTAATTCCTACTAAAGGTGTTAATGGAGCCATTTTTAAAAAATCACTTAAAACTAGCAAATTGGACAAAGGTGAATGCTGATGCATTTTGGTTTGAGTGATAATTCTGGAACTCGGCACGAGGCTGGTTCCAGCGAAAATGTACATCAAACTATTTCTTTCTCCCAAAAGTCTCTGAAATATTTATGATCCCTAATGTAGCTCAAGCTTTTACAAGGCTGGTAGTTTTGTTCTTGCTAAGGAGAAAAAATATTACTGCTGAATGTTTCACTTGTCTTTAAGGATGAGTCCATAAGAAAAAGGATACGGATAAATACGACCAGGAGAAGGTGTTGGTATGCAGTTTGATTATTGTTAGCGTTCTACTTTCTGGAATGGAAAACCAGGTAGTGACTGGCACTGTTATTTTTTGATGCGACAATGGATATTTTTCCCATTTCAGAAAATGCTCCCTTACTACCCAGTGTTCATTTCAACACATTTTGCCTAATTTGTGTCAAAAGCAAGAGAGCTTTGCATAAATATCTATTGGGGATTCTCAGTGATGTAGATCATGTTCGCCCCAAAAGTGTTTCCCCCCCAAAAGCAACTGGACTGGGATTCCTGCCCCCAGCCTTTGAAAATTTTTGCTTCTCATCCAATAGGTTTCTTCAGTTCTGAATCAGTTCAGTCAGAACTAAACATCCAGTTCTTGGATGTGAAATAATAATAATTATTATAATAACAGAGTTGGAAGGGACCTTGGAGGTCTTCTAGTCCAACCCGATACTTAGGCAGGAAACGCTACACTACTTCAGACAAATGGTTATTCAACATCTTCTTAAAAACTTATAGTGTTGGAGTATTCACAACTTCTGGAAGCAAGCTGTTCCACAGGTTAATTTTGCTGTCATAAATTTCTTCCTTAGTTCTAAACTTATGCTGTGAGCCGACCGGAGTCTTCGGAGAGGGGCAGCATACAAATCTAATTAATAAAATAAATAAATGACTCCTCTCCTTATTTAGTTTCCACCCATTGCTTCTTGTTCTACCCTCAGGTTCTTTGGAGAATAGGTTGACTCGTGAAATGTCTTCAAGGAAAAACCAAGAAGGTCCAGTTGTCTTTTGAAAAAGCACTTTTGAGACAAATTTACATTATTTTTCTGATCTTTGGGAAATTTTAGTTACAAATTTAACCTCGGATATATAAACTGATATACAGTATGTGTTACACAATAGAACAAACATCTGATATAGCAATAGCATTTAGATTGCTATTATATATATATATATTTAGATTGCATAGATATATATGTTACATAATAGAAATCATAATGTTTCTCTCTTTCTATGTATATATGTAGGTAAAACTTTTACAGAAAATTTGTGGGCATTCTATGCATCAAGATTTTTCTCCCCTGACTATTAGGAACATGGTTAACCTGAGCAAAACATTAAAGTGGAAAAAAAGAGAGAAATAAGATATAATAATATTTGCCCAGAATTCTATTTCAGGAGTTTAAATTTATTTATTTACTAGATCTATACGGCCATCCAGCTCAAATAACATCTCTCTGAAGGATATAAAACAGGAAAACAAATAATAAACCAGAAAAAATAGTCTAAAACAAATACTTTATATAAATATTAAAATACAGCACAAGATATAAAACAACATCCGAGGACTGTAATAAAATCAACTGAAGTGTGTGGATTGCTTAAATGAAATGCTCTCGCCGAGATTTTTAGAATATTATAAAAAATCCATGTAGACTTGGAACCAAAGTCAGTTAGTCAACAGTTGGAGAACAAATTATGATTGAAACTTGCCATAGATTTCAATTGGTGCAAAACATTTCTAAACTACTAATCTAATCCAATCTAATCCAATCCAATAATCTAAATGTTTGGCTAGGATACAGATTTTATTAAATCAAAGTGGATGACAGTCAAAATAAATTCAAATTCCAGTTAAGGCGTTGGAATCTGTTTTAGTTATCCCACTGAAAGCAGAAAACAGTTAACAAAATGTCAAGAGAAAATGAAAATGAATCTTCATTTACTTTGTAATTGCAGATTTTGGTTCTGTTTTAAAATTATGTTCCCACTACATGGCTTTCTATAATGACTTGTATCTTGCCATTTTTTCATTTCCATGCAAAACTCCCTAAATCTGGAGAGATCATGAAATCCATTAATGGATCATGAAATCCATTATTTCCTAGGTATGATTTGGCAAACGAGATCAGATTCACAAGTTCTCAAGGACTCAAATCAAGGACCAGATTTTTTCAAAGTCTTAATTAGCATTGCTGTCTAAAAAAATATTTCTTTTAAAAACAAATGAAAAGAATTGGTTACCTTTCAGAGTCTCCGGCAGAATCTGCTGTTCTCTGCAAGAAAGGAAGAAGGGAAAGAAGAAAAAAAGAAGTGACGTTTAGCATTTGGGGTTTTAAGATGACAACGTACAGGAAAGCAAAATTTCCCAACGCGATTAACACTGAACAACAGACAAACCGCCCTGAGTAGCAGCAAAGGGGATGATAACTTTAATGCTTTCACCCACTTTAGATAACGGGTGTTCAAATTGAAAAAGCAGTTTTGAATTTGCAAGCATGGAATGCATTGATGGGACAAAGGTTAAAATTCTTGTTTTCCCCAAAGAAAATAGTTTGAAACTCCTTTAGAACAGCACCACGTCTTCTTCATTTTCATTTTTAAACCAGTATAGAACAGTAAATGATGTGACAAGCTGAAAAAACAAGTTCCAGGAAATCAGAATAGAGGCTTTCTCAGAGTTTATATTTACTTGATAGCTGCGAGGTGGACGTTTGCTTTGGAAGAGAAATAGCTAGGAACAACTGCAGGAAGTCAGTGATTTACGACCAGAGGTGGGCTGCTAAGATGGAAGAGTGACGTGTGCTCGCCCCCATGTCTCTGAGTGCTAGCGGAGTCCAGCGCAATTCTGCTACTGCACCTGGGCAGGGAGTGAAATCGCGCGCGGACACACAAGTGCATCACGGGCGCCCCTGTGTGTCCGCGTGCGATTTCGCTCCTTGCCCAGGTGCAGTAGCAGAATTTATTTATTTATTTATTTATTTATTTATTTATTTATTTATTTATTTATTTATTGGATTTGTATGCCGCCCCTCTCGATGGACTCGGGGCGGCTAACAAGAGCCAAAAACAGAATGTAAAAATCCAATACTAAAACAGCTAAAAACCCTTGTTATAAAACCAATCATACATACAAACATACAATGCATAAATTGTAGAAGCCTAGGGGGAAAGATTATCTTAGTTCCCCCATGCCTGACGGCAGAGGTGGGTTTTGAGGAGCTTACGAAAGGCAAGGAGGGTGGGGGCTATTCTAATCTCTGGGGGCAGTTGGTTCCAGAGGGCCGGGGCCGCCCAGAGAAGGCTCTTCCCCTGGGCCCCACGAACTGACATTGTTTTGTTGACGGGACCTGGAGAATTGCGCTGGATTCCGCTGGCATTCAGAGCCATGGGGGCGAGCACACGTCACTGTTCCCCCTTAGCAGTCCACCTCTGCTTATGACCACAATGGAGTCAAATCCAATCCAATCCAGTTTATTATAGTCAAAGACCAGAGAACAGAACAATTTTTTTAAAAAAACCACTCAAGGTACATCCAGTTAAAAATGCTAGAATAAAATATTAAAACTACGGAGGGGAAAAAAATCTATATTGATTTGAATTGAGTTGCATTCAAAATGTTTGTTGCTTAGCGGAGTTTCACCCCATTTTACAACTGTTCTTGCCATGGTTTTTAAGTGGATCTATCTTCCCCATTGACTTGGCTCGTCAGGAGGTCTCAAAAGGTGATCACGTGATCCCGGGGGACACTTCAACCATCATAAATATGATCTGATTGCTTAGCAAGTAAAAGTTTGATCACGTGACCATAGGAATGTTGCAAAGGTCGTAAGTGTGGGAAAAAAGCAGTCGTGAGACACTTTCTCCATGCTGATGGAACATTGAACCATCACTAAATGAACTGTTGTAAGTTGAGGACTACCTATAATCAGTCCACTCATACTGGGAGAAAAAGATCAATATTACACCAGGTTGTTTGCCAAGATAGGGGCGGCATACAAATCTAATAAATTGTTATTATTATTATTATTATTATTATTATTATTATTATTATTATTATGTCAGTACAACACAGCAAATGAGATCACTATGCTGGATTTCGTATTTCATCACCAGTCGGGCGCTTCCCAAGCACCTAGGACTGCGTGATGTAGCGGTGAATTATGTTTGCCGATCCCAGTAAAGCGGCCTTTTGCAATTGACATATGGAGATTTTGTCAATTCCAATGGTTTTGAAATGTCTGCTGAGATCCTTTGGCACTGCGCCCAGTGTGCCAAGTACCACTGGGACCACTTTCACTGGCTTATGCCAGAGTCGTTGCAGCTCGATTTTTAGATCTTCGTATTTCACTAATTTCTCTAGCTGCTTCTCCTCAAATCTGCTGTCTCCTGGGATTGCGATGTTGATGATCCATACTTTCTTTTTCTCCACGATCACAATGTCTGGTGTGTTATGCTTCAGAATTCGGTCAGTCAGAAGTTGGAAGTCCCACAGTAGTTTTGCTTGCTCATTTTCGACCACTTTTTCGGGCTTATGATCCCACCAGTTCTTTGCCACTGGTAAATGGTAGTTCCAGTGGATCATTATTATTATTATTATTATTATTATTATTATTATTATTATTATTATTATTCGGATTATAAGACGCACGAAGATTTCAAAGAGGTAAGTAAGAAAAAAAGTTGTTGTCCTCCCTGGCATCGCAGAAGCACTCTGCAAGGCTCCCAAACCCTCTGCTTGCAAAAATGAGTCTGTTTTTTTGCAAAAACGGGGGTGTTTTTGCCTTCCCCCCACCCCCCTGCCTTCCCCTGTGCATGCATAGGAAGCAAATCTGGTGAGAAGACATGTGGGTGGGTGAGATTTCAGCAATTTTTTAAATTCCAAGCCTGTGTGGAAGCAAAAAACCACCCATGTGCTTTCTCACAACGTGTGCAGGAACCAAATCTTGCTCCGATGTGCCTGCCCCAGTCACTCAGAGATTTGCATGCAGCTTCATTTTTACTACTGGAATGCTACCCCCACCCCATACCATCTAGGTCAGAACCCAATACTGCTCCTGGGGGCTAGGTGAAGTCAAAAATGCCCCATTTTTCTACTGTTTTTACAAAAATGGGGGAGTTTTAGCCTTTCCCCAGGCGTAAGCTGCAGGGCTCCCAAACTCTCAGTGCACTCCATTTTTTTTGCAAAAATGTGACATGGGCTGGGGCTTTGGGAGGCCAAAAATGGCTGTATTTGGCTGTATTTGGGGTATATATAATTATCACAAGGGTAATTCCATCTATCCATCCATTACCCTGGGGTGGGGGATTATTGACCCCCTTAGAGAGGGTCCGCAACTTGGGCGTCCTCCTCGATCCACAGCTTACATTAGAGAACCATCTTTCAGCTGTGGCGAGGGGGGCGTTTGCCCAGATTTGCCTGGTGCACCAGTTGTGGCCCTATCTGGACCAGGACTCACTGTTCACAGTCACCCATGCCCTCGTCACCTCGAGGTTCGACTACTGTAATGCTCTCTACATGGGGCTACCTTTGAAAAGTGTTTGGAAATTCAAGATCATGCAGAATGCAGCTGCGAGAGCAATCATGGGCTTCCCTAGGTATGCCCATGTTACACCAACACTCCGCAGTCTGCATTGGTTGCCGATCAGTTTCCGGTCACAATTCAAAGTGTTGGTTATGACCTATAAAGCCCTTCATGGCATCGGACCAGAATATCTCCGGGACCGCCTTCTGCCGCACGAATCCCAGCAACCAGTCAGGTCCCACAGAATTGGCTGTCGACTAAACAATGTCGTCTGGTGGGACCCAGGGGAAGAGCCTTCTCTGTGGCAGCCCCGACCCTCTGGAACCAGTTCCCCTAGAGATTAGGATTGCCCCCACCCTCCTCGCCTTTCGTAAACTTCTTAAAACCCACCTCTGCCATCAGGCATGGGGGAACTGAGACATCTTCCCCAGGCCTATATAGTTTATGTATGGTATGTTGTGTGCATGTTTTTTAAATTATGGGTTTTTAACTTTGTAATATTAGATTTGTATTGTACATTGTTTTCCATTGCTGCTGTGAGTCGCCCCGAGTCTGCGGAGACGGGCGGCATACAAATTTAATCAATCAATAAATAAAATAAATAAGAGGCACCAATATTTCTACCTTCTTTTGGGGTGGGGGAAGGTGTGTTTTATACTCTGAAAAATATGAAGATAGAAACAAAATATTAACAGTTTTCTTCCTGATTTTTGAAGGGAGGGGGAGAAATTGCCTGCCCCTCCCCCCCGGGGCTCTTATGTTGCCGCACAACGTTCACAGCACGCCAATTACAGAGGAAAAAGGATAATTTACCAAACGGAGACAATATCTCCCATTGGCTTAAGAAAGCCACCCAATTATTTTAATAGGAAACCGGTTGTGCGTCTGAATATTTTTGTACCTCTCCGGCACATTTATAGATGGATGCGCTTTTGTGTATCAATGTCCTTTCTGGGATTTGCATGCATGTTTCTATAGCGCTAATGAGAAACCATTTTTTTTGCTGTTACGGATGAAATCAAAGGGCAGAAAAATTGGCCGGAGAAAACATTGTGATAAGCCGTGAAGTTTTCTGTAGCTGGTTAGAATGTGAGACTTCTAAAGGAGGGCGCTTGCTTGTTCTTTGCAAGTTCGGCAGGCAGGAAAACGGCATAGCTTTGAAGCCAACCAAGCAGCTTGAAGCCCCAGCCGATATGCTCTGAAATTGTCATACCATTTGCTTGTTTGCAAACATTGCTAAAAAAAAAACCCCAACACATGTGAACGATTTGAGATCTGCCGTCTGGAACTTTGGCACGTCAGTCATTAGCAAATGACAACAGCAAGCGAGAAGAGACCTCGATGCTTTCATATTGTAAACTTCACATTTGTTACCTCTGCTGCAATTATTTCCTCCCCCCTCCCTTCTAATTTGGGGCATATGGTTGCTAAGTACATTCAGAGAAGTGTTAAGCCCTATGTTGGAAATACGTTTTGTGTGTGTGTCTTAGGCCTAAAGATATTTACCCATGTAGTCGGCTGTATCGATATGATCCTTCTCATCTTCTCATCTTTCCTAATACATTCTCCTATATTGGTATTGATGACTTATCATTTTTCATTGTGAATAATACAGTGATACCTTGTCTTACAAACGCCTCGTCATACAAACTTTTCGAGATACAAACCCGGGGTTTAAGATTTTTTTGCCTCTTCTTACAAACTATTTTCACCTTACAAACCCACCGCCACCGCTGGGATGCCCCACTTCCGGACTTCCGTTCCCAGCGAAGCATCCATTTTTGCGCTGCTGGGATTTCCCTGAGGCTCCCCTCCATGGGAAACCCCACCTTCGGACTTCCGTTGCCAGCGAAGCACTTGTTTTTGTGATGCTGGGATTTCCCTGCTGGGATTCCCCTGCAGCATTGCAAAAACACAGAAGTCCAGAGGTGGGGTTTCCCATGGAGGGGAGTCTCAGGGGAATCCCAGCAGCGCAAAAACGGGCGCTTCGGCTGGCAAAAGAGTTGAACTTTGAGCTTGCACGCATTAATTGCTTTTCCATTGATTCCTATGGGAAACATTGTTTCGTCTTACAAACTTTTCACCTTAAGAACCTCGTCCTGGAACCAATTAAGTTTGTAAGAGAAGGTATCACTGTAATTGTAACTATGATATGCTACCTATCACTTTGTTCTTTGTATGTACACTGACAGCTTATGCATAGGAGACTAATTCTTTGTGTGTGTAATCACACGTGGCCAATAAAGAATCCCATCCCATCCCATCTCTCCAGACTGCTATTCTATTCTATTCTGTTCTGTTCTGTGCCATTCCATTCCATTCCTTTCAGGGCCAGACTACATGCAGGACTGTCTTCTGCCGCATGAATCCCACGGTTAGGTCCCACAGAGTCGGCCTTCTCCAGGTCCTGTCAACTAGACAATGTCACTTGGTGGGGCTTAGGGGAAGAGCCTTCTCTGTGGGGGCATCGGCTCTCTGGAATCAGTTCCCCCCGGAGATTCGTACTGCCTCCACCCTCCTTGCCTTCCGCAAGAGTCTTAAGGCTCATCTATGCCTCCACAATTGGGGCGATTAGACCCTAGCGCCCTGGCTGATGAATGTTACGTATGGTTGTTGTTTGAGTGGATATGATTGTTTAAAAAAAAATAATGCTGGGGTTTATAGACAAGTACATTTGGTTTTTAAATTTTTTGTATTTATACAATTATATTGTATTCTTCTTCTTTTTTATGTGTTTTAAGCTGCCCCAAGTCTTTGGAGAGGGGTGGCATATAAATCCAATTAAATAATAATAATAAAATATATGCTATGCAATTGCATCCCATCCCATCCCATCTCTTCAGATTGCTCTTCTCTTCTCTTCTATTCCTATTCTATTCTATTCTATTGCATCCCATCCCATCTATCCATCCATTCACCCATCCATCAATACATCTGCCCTCCCATCCATCCATTCCATTCCATTCCATTCCATTCCATTCCATTTCATTTCATTTCATTCCATGCTACCCACCTCTACCCTACCCTACTTTACTCTTTCTTGCAAAGAAAAGAAAAGGGAAATTTTGATTGTCTTTTCCAGTTGTGTTTGTACGGGGGTTAAAAAAACATCAAGATAATAATAATCTCAGATCTGCTTCCTTGGATTGGAGAGATCTCTATTTTTCTATTCTAGTGCGAACATATAGGACAACATTCTAAGCACCTTACAATAAGCTACAATTCAACACCAATCTGTGACTACAAAAAAAAATACCCAGCATTAAAAATTCAGAATTTGGTTGATTAAAATGGAATTCCTAATATCACTCAGGTTCTATTTCAAGAGTTATCATTAATAGAGACCCCAGGAGTCTTCATATTTTACAAAAGGCTGAAAATGGCTGTCAGCATCTTGATATGTTATTAACTTAGCTATCATTAATTTAACTGCTTATAGTTTCCATCTTCCAAAAGCAATTTGTTCTTGGGATGAAGCAGAGGGACGATGAGACGTTACAATGAATGAGATCATGAGTTCATTTAAGCAAAACATTGGTAATGCCGAGGAGCAGATTCCCCAGGGTTTTAAGCAGAGATATTTTTTCCAGGATTATTTGAAGATGCTGGGGATTAAATTTAGGACCTTCCCCCACTCAGCTATAAATTCTTCCTAACACATCTGGAGAAATACACCTTAGGATTGCTTGAAACCATCAGGTTTATAGATAGTGGTGTATGAGGACTGTTGTGGTTCGCTCGCGTCCTGCACAAATAATCATGGACTCAGAGGACGCAGAGACTAGAGAGACGCAGCACAGACATCCCGTGTTTCTGGCACCTGAGATGGACAGTGAAGAAGATGAGGGGTCAGGGTCAGAGCAACAGCCAAGGCTTGCTTTACATCCTGGGATGAGGGAATCAGCACTTCCTGCCAGGAATGAATCAACGCTTCCTGTCTTGAGTGACTCAGGCAAAGAGGAGGAGCCTCTTCTGGATGCCAGAGTGCGAAGAGCATTTAAGAGACTTGAATGGTTGGCTAAGAGGAGAGTCACTCATAAGTAGTACTGCTGTGTAATGGGCCACGCCCTCACACTATTTAAGGGTGAGGCATGCCCTGCCTAGTTGCAGCAAACAACGTCACTCATTTAGGAATCATCTCGTCTTGACTCTTGCATTCAGTTTGGATTTCAAAAGAGCACATTCTTAGTTTTGCTAATGAACTTTGGTCTTCCAGTTAATTTCTGAAAGTTACGCTTTGGAACTCTTGCTACAGCTGGTGATTATTACTGGGTTTATATTCGCTCTGGGATTTTAGCCAGCAGATAGCACTTTGCTAGATTTGCTTCTCCCTTTGAAAAGACTCTTTTAAGATTCTTACAATACTGAGACTTTTGTAAATATTAAATCCTTTTATTAGTAAGACAATTGGTGTGCATCTGATTAGTGGGGCTCGGCACTAGGACAGAACAAGGACAGATGGTGCCTGGAGGTGAAGTCAAGAGAGGAATAAGCCTAGAATCATGAAGTTCCCACAAGCGGTCCATGTCTAAGCTCTCTTTCATTTTTTAAACTGTTATCTAGAATCAATTTAGTGCTGACTGTTACTTGACAAGTTTAATGTCAGGTTTGAAGAATCAGAACCACACATTAAATTCTAATTATGTTAATTTATTGCTTATGCTTGTAGCCAAGAATCTAGTCAACTGCTGGTCAGTACTAAATTGGCTCTAGACTAGCAAGAAAACAACCAAGCTCAGAGAGCACCAAGGACCACCCTCCATTTCAGCTTTAAGTTACAAATATTTGTATTTGTTTGTTTGTTTGTTTGTTTGTTTATTTATTTGGTTGATTGGTGGTTGATTGATTGATTGATTGATTGATTTATAAGCTGCCCAACTCCTTCCGGACTCTGGGTGGTGTACAATGGTGAAAATAATATAAAAACAATTTACAACCCCTAAAAAATAAATCATTCATATCCTCTTAGCCGGGGCTAGATGGGTTCACTGGCCCCAGGCCTGCCGGCAAAGCCAACTTTCATGGCTTTCTGGAAGCCCAGGAGGGTGGGAGCAGTGATCTCCGGGGCTAATTGGTTCCAGAGAGCCAGAGCCACCACAGAGAAGGCCTTCCCATGTGGCCCCACCAACCGACCCTCTCTAGCAGAGAGGGCCAACCGTGTGGGCCCTAATCAGTTGCAGGGAGGTATGTGGCAGAAGACAGTCCCATAAGTGGTCTGGCCCTAAGCCATGTAGGGCTCTAAAAGTAATAACCAACACCTTGAATTGCATCCATAGAGATTGACTGGGAGCCAGTGCAGCTTGCAGAGTGTTGGTGTAATATGGGTATACCTAGATACACCCACAACAGCTCGCACAGCTATGTTCTGGGACAATTGTAGCCCTTTGTAGAGTGCAGATAGGTGAAAAGGAAGGAAGCCTAGTATATGTTGTACATACTCCTGATCAGTTGGAGGATGATGAAGATATTGAGGACTCAGATTCAGATAGTGTTTATGAAGTAGTGGAGGGCCCGGAGTTACAGATAGTAGAACAGGTGGGAGGCCAGCCACAGGATGGGGCTTTGAGTTCAGGATCTAGTGAGGGAGAATCAGATGCTCGCTGGATTAACCCTAAATTCAGAAGGATTCAGAAACGTAGAGAGCAAAGCTCTGGAAGAAGATATTAAGGAGAGGAATGGGTTAAATATTGTAGTGAGGTATTTGGCACGTCAGGGGGCTAGTGGAGAGGAAGGGTGGAGTTTCAACGTTGCTGAAAAGAAATATGGAGGGGGTTTTTGCCACGCTAAAGTAAGCCAAAGTATTTTGTATTGTATTTAGTCAGTGCTGCTGTCTCTTTTAAAGCTATGTAGTTAGGAAATAAATCTTGTCTAAGTGAAGCAGGAAAAGGAATGTGAGAAATGTGGCTGAGAGAGAGATAACGGACCAAGTGATGTCTGGAAGATGTTGAAATACAGGAGAGCAGAGAAATAAATGGAGTTGCTTTATTCATGAAATGATGCATTTAATGAGAGTTATTTGTAATTACTAAACTTCTACCAGAAACCAGAACAGTATAGATCTATTTCAGCCTTGTAGCCTCATTAGCTAGACACACCCTGTCTAGCTGATGAGGCCATAACAAGGCTGAAATAGATCTATACTAGGCTCCCTTCCTTTTCACTTATGAGCAAAAATATGTAACCATGTAAAATTATTTTTGTCGACTATAAATTTTTAAAATCTCCCTTGGAATGCCCCCTGTGTGCGGTCGAGAGGCAAAAAGTTGCCTCCCTTATTTGGCAATACCAGAGTGTTTTTGACAGAAAATCAATCTGTGTGTGTTTGTGTGTATAATATTTTTGCTAATAAATTATCCTTTTTTTGACAGAGAAAAAGACATACCTGTATATATGTAGATTGTTGTGAGTTCGGGTTTTTCCCCGTGTAATATTTTGAGGGTCTTTGCGACATTTCGGCAAAAATCACATTCGCCATCTTCAGGCTGAAGTTAGGGACTTCTACTGCTCTGGGTATAATATTTTGAGTGTCTTTCCAATGTTTCAGCAAAATCACATTCACCAACTTCAGGTTAAAATTATGGACTTCTGCTGCTCTGAGTATACTCTGAGTTCTCTGAGCCATCGTCAGCCTGAAGATGGCAAATGTGATTTCGCCAAAACATTGCAAAGACACTCAAAATATTACATGGGGAAAAACCCACAACAATCTACGTATACCCGTGAAAATATATAAAAATACATATACACACACACATGATAAATGTAGCTTCAAAAAACCTTTACAATAATGGAACCAATGGTGGGTTACTGCTGGTTCAGACCCGTTTGCCTGAAGCAGTGGCAGAGATTTGCTCCTTGTCATTGAACCGGCAGCAATGGTTGGCTGCCCACACCCTCAAACAGTTCTCCGGTCGCCGCTCCTTGAAAATGGCTTGCGTGTTACGTCATTTGCACAATGTAATACGCTCTTCCGGGACTTTCTGCCGTATGAATCCCAGCGATCGGTTATGTCCCACAGAGTTGGCCTTCTCCAGGTCCTGCCAACCAGACTATGTTGTTTGGCGGGGCTTAGGGGAAGAGTCTTCTCT
The DNA here is from genome assembly GCF_031021105.1 of Erythrolamprus reginae. Lineage (NCBI taxonomy): Eukaryota > Metazoa > Chordata > Lepidosauria > Squamata > Dipsadidae > Erythrolamprus > Erythrolamprus reginae. Next base: position 41,854,590 of record NC_091957.1, read on the forward strand.
GTGATGGCCCCGGCCCTCTGAAATCAGCTCCCCACAGAGATTCGCATTGCCCCTACCCTCCTGGCCTTTTGTAAGAGCCTAAAGACTCACTTATGTTGCCAGGCTTGGGATAATTAGATCTTGGCCCCCTGGCCAATAAATGTGATGTATGACTGTGATTTGAATTTGTTTGATTGATTTTTAATACATCGGATTTTTAGTTTATGTAGTTTTTAATTAATTAGATTTGTTTTTGTATTTACTGTTTTATATTATATGCTGTGAGCCGCCCCGAGTCTTTGGAAAGGGGCGGCATGCAAATCTAATTAATAATAATAATAATAATAATAATAATAATAATAACAACAACAACAACAACAACAACAACAACTTCCGACGTGATGCAAACTGGTTTGGAAGGTGAGCAAGACCCACCCCTGAATGGAACAACCCAGCAACAGTCCCAGGGGAACCTCCCTCTCAAGCCCTCCTCTGCTAATTAATTAAATTCAGAAAGATATCCAATAAATTAGAAAGGGATTCTAGAGGTATTTTGAGAATAAGATAGAAAAACAGACGCCTCTTTGGCGAGGACTGAAAACGCTTGAGAAATTGCAAGGGAAATTTCAGCACAGCCAAATGATAGGTTGGGAAAGCCATAATTTACCATGAGAACTATAGTTTGAGTTTCTAAACACACAACAGGCAAACTACAGGTTAGGCAAGCCTTCATCTCCCCTTCTCTCCGATCTTAGCTTTATATATTCCTTCTAGATCCATGGTGCAGTCGACTCTAGAGATTATTCAGGGTTTTCGGCAGTGATGGGCTCCTAAGGGTTTGGTCAGGTACGCAGCATCGGTAGCAAAATTTTGGTCAGGTACTACTTGCCAGAGCTTACAAAATTTTTGCCAGACCCATCCTCGAATACAGCTCATCTGTTTGGAACCCATATCGCATCTCAGACATTAACACCCTTGAAAATGTCCAAAGATACTTCACCAGAAGAGCCCTTCACTCCTCCACTCGAAACAGAATAGCCTATGAGACTAGACTTTCAATCCTGGGCCTAGAAAGTTTAGAACTAAGACGCCTTAAACAAGATCTAAGTATTGCCCACAAGATCATATGCTGCAATGTACTGCCTGTCGGCGACTATTTCAGCTTCAACCACAACAACACAAGAGCACACAAAGATTTAAACTTAATATTAACCGCTGCAAACTTGACTGTAAAAAATATGACTTCAGTAATCGAGTTGTCGAAGCGTGGAACTCATTACCGGACTCCATAGTGTCATCCCCAAACCCCCAACACTTTACCCTTAGATTATCTACGGTTGACCTCTCCAGATTCCTAAGAGGTCAGTAAGGGGCGAGTACAAGTGCACTAGAGTGCCTTCTGTCCCCTGTCCTATTGCTCTCCTATATCTTCTATACCTTTCTTCTATTCCTGTATCCCTTCTTCTATTCTTTCATTGATATGTTCTATTACTATACCTTCTTTTCTATTATTTCTTAGATATATTTTACTATGAGTATCTCCTCTATAACCTTCATCATGTATTTTACTACGTGTACAGTATAGATATATACCCACTAAAACCCTCATTGTGTATTGGACAAAATAAATAAATAAATAAATAAAATAAATAAACAGGTTGAATGTGTGTATACCACTTTACAGTGCTTTACAGCCCTCTCTAAGCAGTTTACAGAACCCGCACATTGTCCCCAACAATCTGGGTCCTCATTTTACCGACCTCGGAAGGATGGAAGGCTGAGTCAACCTTGAGCCAGTAATGAGATTTGAACTGCTGAATTACAGCTAGCAGTTAGCCGGCAGTGCTGCACTCTAACCACTGCGCCACCCCGGCTCTTACATTTTACGAGGTTTCCTACAAAGAGGAGGGGATCAACTTAACTTAGCAAAGCACCTCTAGGCAGGACAAGAAAAAAATTATCAAGGAGAGAAGCAAGGAGACAATTGCTAACAATGAGGACAGTTAACCAGTGGAACAGCTTGCCTTCAGAAGTAGTGGGTACTGGTTCTTTTTAAGAAGAGACTGGATAGTCACTTGTCTGAAACAGAGGTGGGTTTTTTGCCCATTTGGACCATTTCTCTAGAACTGGTAGTGGGAATTTCTCCCTGCTCACCAAATTGGCAGCGATGGCCAGCTGGACACACCCCTGAACCGGTCCTCTGGCTTGAAATCCGTCCACCGGAACCAACTTTATGTGAAAATAATTCTCTCAGCATGCATAGGTGAGTTTAACCTAGGAGTGACATGGGTTGCAATATCAGGGGTTTTCAATTCAATAGCATAGAATGTGAAGGATGTTTTTGTTTTATATTTTGTAGTTGTCTGGAACCCACACCGAATTTCGGACATCAACACCCTAGAAAAGGTCCAACGATACTTCACCAGAAGAGCCCTTTACCCCACCACTCGAAACAGAATACCCTACGAAAATAGACTTACAATCCTGGGTCTAGAAAGCTTAGAACTACGACGCCTTAAACATGATCTAGGTATTGCCCACAAGATCATATGCTGCAACATCCTGCCTGTCAACAACTACTTCAGCTTCAACTGCAATAACACAAGAGCACGCAACAGGTTCAAACTTAATATCAACCGCTCCAAACTTGACTGTAAAAAATATGACTTTAGCAACCGAGTTGTTGAAGCGTGGAACTCATTACCAGACTCTGTGGTGTCAACCCCCAACCTTTTTCCCGTAGATTTTCCACGGCTGACTTCCCCAGATTCCTTAGAGGTCAGTAAGGGGCGAGCATAAGTGCACTAGTGTGCCTTCCGTCCCCTGTCCAATTGTCTCTCCTATATTTTATATATCTTTTCTCCCGTCCATATATCCTTCCTCTACTCTTCATTGATGTATTCTATTCTCATATCTCTTCTTCTATCCCTTTCCTGATATCTACTACTACATGTTTTTATTCTCTTTAACTTTCAATTTGTATTGGACAAAATAAATAAATGAATGAATGAATGAATGAATAAATAGTTTTCTTAAGCATAACAGACTCAAACTCAACCCTGATAAGAAGGAGTGGTTGTGGGTTTTGCCCCCCAAGGACAATTCCATCTGTCCGTCCATTACCCTGGGGGGGGGGAATTATTGACCTCCTCAGAGAGGGTTCGCAACTTGGGCATCGTCCTCGATCCACAGCTCACATTAGAGAACCATCTTTCAGCTGTGGCGAGGGGGGCGTTTGCCCAGATTTGCCTGGTGCACCAGTTGTGGCCCTATCTGGACCGGGAGTCACTGCTCACAGTCACTCATGCCCTCATCACCTCGAGGTTCGACTACTGTAATGCTCTCTACATGGGGCTACCTTTGAAGAGTGTTCAGAAACTTCAGATCGTGCAGAATGCAGCTGCGAGAGCTATCATGGCCTTCCCTAGATATGCCCATGTTACACCAACACTCCGCAGTCTGCATTGGTTGTTGATCAGTTTCTGGTCACAATTCAAAGTGTTGGTTATGACCTATAAAGCCCTTCATGGCATCGGACCAGAATATCTCCAGGACCGCCTTCTGCTGCACGAATCCCAGTGGCCGATTAGATCCCACAGAGTTGACCTTCTCCGGGTCCCATCGACGAAACAATGTTGTCTGGCGGGGCCCAGGGGAAGAGCCTTCTCTGTGGTGGCCCTCTGGAACCAACTCCCTCCGGAGATCAGAACTGCCCCCACCCTCCTTGCCTTTCGCAAACTTCTAAAAACCCACCTCTGCCGTCAGGCATGGGGAAATTGATTCCCCTGGGCCGTTTCATTTTATGTATAATTTTGCCGTACATGGTGCAATGACAATAAATCTAAATCTAAATCCTGTTTGTTCCTCACTGTCCTCAGTTGGTGCTATAGCCTTTCTTTCTCCTCCGGATTACTTAGGAGCAAGGAACATCCAACACCCTTGTCATCTCTTTATTCCAGAAATCAATGAAGTGGACAACGAAGCAGCCCGCTGGATTGATTTCAATGACAACTCAGCCCAAGAGCAGTTCTCACCTAAGATAAATGGAGAGCATTATATCAATAAGAACATAAGGGGAACCGCAGGTCAAAGGCCCACCTAAGGCAACAGTCTCTTTCACAGCTGTCACAAAGCTTTTAGTGAACTAGCAGCTTCCTACGTCAACAACTGCAGCTGAACTGGGAAACAAGAGATTCAGATGTCTGAGAGTTCACGATATCTAGATTCGCCATGAAAAACAAATCTATTCCTTTTGCAATTCAACTCTGTCCCGTCCTGGCCTTGCTATCCTTTTGCGAAACGCCCCGAAAAATATCTCTTTTTTTTAAAAAAAAATCCTCTCTCGGACCTCGAGACCATCAGCTTAATCTGTCAATGGTCTCTCCTATCTTGTGTTCCTACCAAATAAATCAATAGCTTTTTTCCTCATCTTGGTTTCTGAATCTGTAACGATCGCTTGTCCAATTTCGCTTCCATCCACTGGCTGCCTTGACAGTTTGAAACTCTCCAAGTTAACCTTTGCTTTAAAAGCCATTGCCCTGAAATTGACTTCTGGGAAAGGAAATGCATTAAGGAAGTATTTTTAGCCCTTTAAGAAGGACAAAAACTCTCCCTCGTATTTCGTGAGGTGGAAGGCAGGAAACCTCCCTATTTTGTTGGCACTTAATGTAGCACCTGCTGCAGGAAATTAAAGCAGGATTTTTATTTTAAAACAAGAAGAGCAAATATAATGGACAGATGTTTACTTGTTGCAAATGCAAAATGGAGTTAACAGAAGAATGTTCCAACTCCTACCCTCAAAATGACTCTATAGAGCAGTGTTTTTCAACCAGTGTGCCGCGAGACATGGTCATGTGTGCCGCGAAGCTCAGAGAGAAAGAAAGCAAGAGAGAGAGAAAAAAAGCAAGAGAGAAAGAAAGCAAGAGAGAGAAAGAGCGAGTGAGCGAGAGAATGAGAGAGAGAAAGAAACCAAGAGAGAGAAAGAGAACAAGAGAAAGAGAAAGAGAAAGCAAGAGAGAGAAAGAAAGCAAGAGAGAGAGAGAGAGAGAGGGAGGGAGAGAGAGAGAAAGACATAGAGGGAGGTAGGGAGGGAGAGAGAAAGAGCAAAAAAGAAAGGAAGGAAGGGAGAGAAAGAAAGAGGGATGGAGAGAGAGAGAAAGAGGAAGGAAGGGAGAGAAAGAGGGAGGGAGAAAGAAATAGAGCGAAGGGGAGGAAGAGAGAGAGAGAGATTTTTTTTGTCCAAACTTTTTTTAGCCCCTCCCCCCCGCTCAATGTGCCCCAGGGTTTCGTAAATGTAAAAAACGTGCCGCGGCTCAAAAAAGGTTGAAAATCACTGCTATAGAGCACTGCACACCGAGACAACTAGAGACAAGAACAGTTTTTCCCCAAACACCATCACTCTGCTAAACAAATATTTCCCTCAACACTGTCAAACTATTCACTAACTCTGCATTACTATTACTATTACTATTATTCTCATTGTTCCTATCGCCCATCTCCTCCCACTTATGACTGTATGACTGTAACTTGTTGCTTGCATCCTTACGATTTATATTAATATTGATTGTTACCTGATTGCTTATTTGTACCCTGTGACAATCATCAAGTGTTGTACCTCATGATTTTTGACAAATGTATCTTTTCCCTTTATGTACACTGAGAGCATCTGCATCAAAGACAAATTCCTTGTGTGCCCTATCACATTTAGCCAGTAAATAATTCTGTTCTGTTCTGTTCTATTCTATTCTATGTAGGAATTCATGTTACTGTATCTCTTTGAGCTGTGTGTGAACCGTCCTTATTCATATTCCTAGTTTGTTCTTTTACCTTGATTTCTCTAGGGAGCTATTCTGCGGTAGCATTAACGTCTCCATTTTTCTTAATTATTCTTCTTGTCATGTCTCTAGCACATCTGTGAGGACAGAAACGTACATCTAGTCTCTTTCCACAAGCAAAAATGTCCCGAGAATATGTTTTCTATCAGCACCATGTAATTATGCAAGCTCTGTGGGTCACATTATTGTTAATATTTATCATACAATACGTTTCCAAATTCTTACCCAGTGGTAGCTGATTTTAATCATTTGCATGTTAATGGTCACAAAACCCACCAAGGTCACTGACTCTCAAGGGATTTATCTCTTTCTGCAGGGAAATGTATCCTCGGCGTGATTGGAGAACAGTCTAGGGATCAAAAGGAACTAAGTAATCTTTCCTTCGTTGACACATTTTCGTTGTTTGCAATTGCACCAACACATCCTCCTGCAGACCAGCTGTGTCAAACTCGATTTCACTGAGGGACACATCAGGGTTGTGTTTCTCCTTGGATGGCCGGGTGTAGCAGTGGGTGCTCCCTGTTCGACCCAGTTCTGTGAACCGTAGCAGCGTTGGCAACGGGAGGCACTGCTAACCCACCTGGGATGTATCTGCGCAGGAGACAGGGTGGTGCAGCAGGTAGAATGCTGTACTGAAGGCCACTGAAGCTGACTGTAGATCTGTAGGTCAGCGGTTCAAATCTCATCACCGGCTCAAGGTTGACTCAGCCTTCCCTCCTTCCGAGGTGGGTAAAATGAGGACCCGGATTGTGGGGGGCAAAATGTTGGCTCTGTTAAAAAGGGCTATTGCTAACATGTTGTAAGCCGCCCTGAGTCTAGGGAGAAGGGTGGCATAAAAATCAAATAAATAGATAAATAGATAAATAGATAAATAGATAAATAGATAAATAGATAAATAGATAAATAGATAAATAGATAAATAGATAAATAGATAAATAGATAAATAGATAAATAGATAAATAGATAAATAGATAAATAGATAAATAGATAAATAGATAAATAGATAAATAGATAAATAGATGAATGAATGAATGAATGAATAAATGAATAAATGAATAAATGAATAAATGAATGAATGAACAAATAAATAATTGTGCACAAGCACACACGAACCAGTAACAACAATATTTAGAACCTATTACTGGTCAGGTGGGCATGGCCAGCTCAATATCACTCATGTCAGGGGATGCCTGTGTGGGGGGCCGAGCGCCCTGCCACATGCTCCATTTTTGCTGGCAGAGGCACTGCTGACTGGTCTTTTGCTGTTTCCAGGGCAGCACTGTGGCCCAGATTTATCCCCTCTCAGGCCGGGCCTTGAGTTTTACATCCCAGTGAAGGACTGCAAAAAAATTTACTACCACACTGTGGGCGTGGCTAATTGTGTGGGTCATGTGACCGGGTAGGAGTCACTTGCCAGCCATGTGACCAGGTGGGAGTGGCTTGATAATCATGTGACCTGGGTGGCCTAAAGGTCATGTGACTGAGTGGGAGTGGCTTACTGACCAAGATAAGTTTTCAAATAGGTGCTTGAACTCTTTTTCAGTTGATTAAGTCACATTATTTGAACAGCCACAAAATGGACGAATGATAGACATCATTATTGGTTGAGGAGGACAGTCACATTTTAAGGTTTGGTACTGAACCCACAAGGTTCAGTCTGATAATAGATTAGGCAAGTAGCTCAATGAGGAAATGGATTGTGGGGGCAATAGGCTGTCTCTGTTAAGAAGTGCTATTGCTAACATGTTGTAAGCCACCCTGAGTCTAGGGAGAAGGGCGGCATAAAAATTGAATGAATGAATGAATGAATGAATGAATGAATGAATAAATAAATAAATTAATAATTTTTTCTTGAATTGCTATAAAAGTTCAGTTCTAGATTATGAGTAAAATGATTAAAGAGTTTATGGGTAAAAAACATACTATTTAATTATTTCATATTTTTAAAAGTAATTAAGGATTGTACTAAGGTACTAGAGAAGACCATTAAGTATTAAATAAAAAACCCATTAAGTATTAATGGTTTCCCATCTCTTTCATGTCGCTCCATTGTCAAGTTTTCCATTTCGGCACATTCCAATATTTTAGGAATAGTCTTTACATTACTTTTTCTAAAGTACTGCGCTTGTGCGCGCAGACACACCCCTGTGGCACATCACTGAGCGAACCGGGAGAAGAAAGCAAAGAAAACCGGAACCCACCCCTGGAGAGCAAAAGGTAAATGCTGCAACAGAGACACAGCAGAGCTCTTGCTGTACTGTTGCACTGCAAAGTACAAAGCTGGTAGCCCTCCAGATTTTGCCGAACTAAAATTTTCAACCTCACCAACATTTATTTATTTATTTTATTTATTTATTTAGATTTGTATGCCGCCCCTCTCCGCAGACTCGGGTGAGAGATAGAAACATAGAAACATGGAAGATTGACGGCAGAATAAGACCTCATGGTCCATCTAGTCTGCCCTTGTACTATTTCCTGTATTTTATCTTAGGATGGATCTATGTTTATCCCAGGCATCTTTAAATTCAGTTCCTGTGGATTTACCAACCACGTCTGCTGGAAGTTTGTTCCAAGCATCTACTACTCTTTTAGTAAAATAATATTTTCTCACACTGCTTCTGATGTTTCCCCCAACCATGTCTGCTGGATGTTGGCAGAGGTGGTTCAGCAGCTTTTGAGTACTTCAGGCCGGTGAAGGGCTGCAAAATATTTTACTACCACACTGTGGCCGTGGCTTATTTTGTGGGTGTGGCTTGCCAGCCATGTGACCAAGTGGGAGTGGCTTGTTGATCATGTGACTGAGGGTGACTTAGAGGTCATGTGACTGGCTTAAAGGTAGCCAACTTGATGTCACTCATGTCAAGCGTTTGGGTTAGGGTGCCTGGCCTCTCCTCGCCTCAAAGAGATACAATTTCGCTATTTATTTAGAAACATAGAAACATAGAAGACTGATGGCAGAAAAAGACCTCATGGTCCATCTAGTCTGCCCTTATACTATTTCCTGTATTTTAACTTAGGATGGATATATGTTTATCCCAGGCATGTTTAAATTCAGTTACTGTGGGTTTATCTACCACGTCTGCTGGAAGTTTGTTCCAAGGATCTACTACTCTTTCAGTAAAATAATATTTTCTCATGTTGCTTTTGATCTTTCCCCCAACTAACTTCAGATTGTGTCCCCTTGTTCTTGTGTTCACTTTCCTATTAAAAACACTTCCCTCCTGGACCTTATTTAACCCTTTAACATATTTAAATGTTTCGATCATGTCCCCCCTTTTCCTTCTGTCCTCCAGACTATACAGATTGAATTCATTAAGTTTTTCCTGATATGTTTTATGCTTAAGACCTTCCACCATTCTTGCAGCCCATCTTTGGACCCGTTCAATTTTGTCAATATCTTTTTGTAGGTGAGGTCTCCAGAACTGAACACAGTATTCCAAATGTGGTAATTTACTATTGCTGAACATCAAAATATACTATTTAATTCTATGTATACATGCCGTATGTATACATACATATTACTCACAGGCACACAAAAATATACATTATCTACTATATAAAGTGTATGCACAGCTCTTCTAAAATTATACACATTCAACCTCATTTACTGCGTTAGGAAAAACATACCCAATAATAAATATAAAAAAGACTTATATTACTTCATGATTCATATATTAGCAGCAGCTAGGATAGCCTTTGCACAAAAATGGAAAGACACTGAGATTCCAAAAGAAACAGATATTCTTAAGAAAATTTTAGATTGTGCTGAGCTAGATATGATGACGAGAAGGTTAAACAATCAAGAAGAATCAGAATTTTATGATGTTTGGCAGAAGGTTTATATTTGGTGGGAAATAAAGAAAAAGAAATAAAAGTATTACAGTGGAACCCCGACATAAGAGCTGCTCTACTTAAGAGCAACTCGAGATAAGAGCTGGGAGGGGAGAGATATTTTTGTTCTACTTACAAGCCCAAATTCGGGATACAAGCGCCAAGGAGCTGTCTCCTGAAGCCAAACGCTAACTTCCGCGTTCGGCTTCAGGAGACAGCTGCGAAGCGGCGCGCGTGTTTTAAAAGGTTGCAGCCGGCCTGGGGGGCTCGGGGGGGTGCTTGCAGCTTTCTTTCTTGCTCTTTTTCTTTCTCTCTTTTACCTTCCCTTCCTCTATTTCTTCTTTTCTTTCTCCTTCCCACCTTCTTCCCTCCCTCCCTCCCTTCACTCATTCCTCTCTTACTCTCCCTTTTCATAAGTTTCCTTGCTTCCTTCCTCTGTTCCTGTCCCTTCCCCCTTTCTTTCTTTCTTTCTTTCTTGCTTTCTTTCTTGCTCTTTTTCTTTCTCTCTTTTACCTTCCCTTCCTCTATTTCTTCTTTTCTTTCTCCTTCCCACCTTCTTCCCTCCCTCCCTTCACTCATTCCTCTCTTACTCTCCCCTTTCATAAGTTTCCTTGCTTCCTTCCTCTGTTCCTGTCCCTTCCCTCTTTCCTTCCTTCCTTCCCACCCTCCGTCCATTCATTCACCCATTCCTCTCTTGATCGCTTAAAGCCGGTCCCTGGTGCAAAAAGGGTTGGGGACCTCTGTCCTACAGGATTGGGTGGCAGAGAAGTTGAACATATGTAAATTTAAAAGTTTAAGAAAGTTTACAAGTTAAGTGAAAGAAACTTCATTATTCATTTATATGTACATGTACATGTCTTCATTAAAAACATGTCTTTCTGCATAATTTAGACTAACTTTGTGAGTTTTTTGAGGGCTGGAACCAATTAAAATTATTTACATTAATTCCTATGGGGAAAAGTCGTTCGAGATAAGAGCTGCTCGACTTAAGAGCCCAGGTCTGGAACGAATTAAACTCGTATCTCGAGGTACCACTGTATCTTGAATATCTGAAGTTAGTAGATAAACCGTAAATAGCTAGTGACTATTTACAATATATATCATGCATAACATAAATATCAAATTCTTTTCTTTTTTATTTTCTCTCTCTATTCTCTCTCGAAAATTTCTAAATAGATGTTTACAAATTTTTACTTATCTCTATACTCACTATATCAAGATTGACATTTATTGTATACCATATAGATGATTTAGTATAACAAAATGATTTTACTATTCTCTTTTTTTTCCTCTTATTACAATGATGACTTCTATTTTGAGCGGAGCAATTGTAGCTCCACTAAATGTTACGCGTGGTGTCTGTTATGTGTGTCTTTCTTTTGAAAATCATTAAAATATTTTACCAAAAAAAAAAGGAAAAACATACCCAGAGGCCAGAAGGGAAAAAAAGAAAACAAATTGAAACGTTTTCTACCAGTTCTCTATACCTAACCGTACCCACGGGAGCCCACCACTGCTTCAGGCCCTTCTCCGCGTTGCATGGAATACAGGGGAAACTCTTGCAAAACAGGTGCCAGCTGGGACAGGAAGAACCCACGAGGTCGCTCGCTGATCTACGTTCCCTGACGCAGCCGCACGGGATGAGTCAGAGCTGCATTGCTCACCACATTTCCAAGATAATGTCAGAGCTCTGTAGGTTCAGCTTCCTTGTTTGCAGCCACCATTTAAAGCAGCTGCTCCAGCGTGATCGGTCTGCAAATATAGTTTGTTTACTGAGGACCATTTCCTTCCATTGATTCTTGACCAATTTGCAGAAGAGAATTGGTGACAAAAAAACAAACGAACAAGACTGGGTTTTGTTTTTCTTGAAATCTACTTTTCACCCTGTAAGTGAATTTGGATTTCCTCTGCTTTGCTAAAGCATTGGTTGATAACATACTTGATATTTAAGCTAATGTAGTGGAATGTGGTCTGGATTCCCAGGAAGGCTGCTCTCCAAAGGGAAAAGGGGGGGGGCGTTTTTCCAGGTTCGCCTGGTGCACCAGTTGCGGCCTTATTTGGACTGGGGCTCACTACTCACAGTCACTCATGCCCTCATCACCTCGAGGCTCGACTACTGTAACGCTCTCTACATGGGGCTACCTTTGAAAAGTGTTCGGAAACTTCAGATCGTGCAGAATGTAGCTGCGAGAGCAGTCATGGGCTTCCCTAGGTATGCCCATGTTACACCAACACTCCGCAGTCTGCATTGGTTGCTGATCAATTTCCGGTCACAATTCAAAGTGTTGGTTATGACCTATAAAGCCCTTCATGGCATCGGACCAGAATATCTCCGGGACCGCCTTCTGCCGCACGAATCCCAGCGACCGGTCAGGTCCCACAGAGTTGGCCTTCTCCGGGTCCTGTCTATTAAACAATGTCATTTGGCAGGACCCAGGAGAAGAGCCTTCTCTGTGGTGGCCCCGACCCTCTGGAACCAGCTCCTCCCAGATATCAGAGTTGCCCCCACCCTCCTTGCCTTTCGCAAGCTCCTTAAAACCCACCTCTGTCATCAGGCATGGGGGAATTGAATTTTTTCCCTTCCCCCTAGGCTTATAGAATTTATACATGGTATGCTTGTTTGTATGATTGGTCTCTTAAATTGGGGTTTTTTAGATTATTTTTTAATATTAGATTTGTTACATTGTTTTCTTTGTTGTTGTTAGCCGCCCTGAGTCTTCGGAGAGGGGCGGCATACAAATAAATAAATAAATAAACAAACGAACAAACAAACAAACAAACAAACAAATAAACAAACAAACAAACAAACAAACAAACATACTTGATATTTAACCTAATGTAGTGGAATGTGGTCTGGATTCCCAGGAAGGCTGCTCTCCAAAGGGAAAAGGGATAAAAAAGAAAAGATCTACTTATTCTCCAAAGCATCTGAGGGCAGAACAAGAAGCATTGAATGGAAGCTAATTAAGGAGAGAAGCAACCTAGAAGGAAGGAAAAGTTCCTGATAGTGAGAACAATTGAGCAGTGGAACAACTTGCCTCCAGAAGTTGTGAATGCTCTAACACTGGAAGTTTTAAATAAGATATAGAACACTGATGGTGAACTTTTTTTCCCCTTGGGTGCCAAAAGAGTGTGTGAGCACGCTATTGTGCCTGTGCGAGAGCCCACACCCATAATTTAATGCCTGGGAAGGGCAAAAACAGCTTCCCCTGCCACCCAGAGTCCCTCTGGAGGCCGGAAACAGCCTGTTTCCCAACTTCTGGTGGGCCCAATAGTCTCATGTTTTGCCCTCCCCAGGCTCTAAAGGATTTCCTGGAGCAGGGGGAGGGTAAAAATGCCCTCCCCCATTCCCCTGGAGGCTCTCTGGAAGCCAAAAACAGCCTCCCAGAGCCTCTGTGCAAGCCAAAAATCAGCTGGCCAGCACACACATGCACGTTCGAGCTGAGCTAGGGCAATGGCTCGTGTGCCAGCAAATATGGCTCCGTGTGCCACCTGTGGCACCTGTGCCTTAGCTTTGCCATCACTGATATAGAACAACTATTTGTCTGAAGTGGTGTAGGGCTTCCTGCCTAAGCAGAGGGTTGGACTGTAAGACCTCCAAGGTCTCTTCCAACTCTGTTATTTCTTCAGAAAGAGAATAAAAGCCTTTTAATTTTAGCAAAATGGTTTTGTTCATTTTGTTCATTAGCAAAACATGGATAATTTAATTGGGAGAAAAAGAATTTAAAAGGCTGTTCTGTAGCCATTCCCAGAGTATACCTGAAATTACTCAAATGGTTGCTTTAGTCTGGCAAGATTCAGTCTGTCAATCAGGAACATTAAAGGAAATTGCTCTTATGTAACTCCCCATGTCACTCTTGGTTCTCGGGGCCTGACATCAATCTTGCCAGACTCTAAAGCAACTATTTGCATAATTGCATGTGTACTTTAAGAATAGTTAGGTAGAAGTCATTTTAATCCTCTTCCTGCCAACCAAACTATCTCAGTTTCACTGCCTCTTTGCTCTCTGGAAAGTAGACCCTCCATCCTGGGAATCCAAACTATATTCTACCACAATGTCCATTCCAAGATTTTTCCCTTTGCAATAATGATGATAAATATATAGCAATAACTATATCAAACAGAAAACAAAACCCTAATCAAGAAACTACCAAGAACAGAACATTTTCATTAGCAACAACAGCAAGGCAAGCTACTCTATTTAGATAAAGAGCGAACTCCACATTCACTAACACTGATGATGTTACCTAGCTGGATAATGTAACGTTTGTAAGCAAAACAACCAAGCATAGAGAGAACCAAGAATTCCACAATTCAACCCTGAGCTGCAGATAATTTTCTATTAATGCATACTTTAACAAAGAATTCAGATTACCTTTTTGTTCTCAAATATTTTGTGTTCTTTTGTATCCAAGGTGCATATTGTCTTATTTGTGTTGCAAACACAATTTTTTTGGCTGTATTTCACAACTTACCAAACCGGGTTTACAAATGAACCCGTTGTCTGTGTTAAGATAATACCAGTTGGAAAATCTAGTCTTTTAACTTAGTTTAGTCCCCCAAATCAACCCATTTCCCCCTATCCTCATGTCAGCAATTTGACAAGGTTAGAATTCTGTCCCAGCTTTGACAAAGCTAGAACTGGTTTTTTTCATCATTTCTAAATACAACTGATATGAGCCCTACAATAGTTACTCAAATTTCATGCCATTAATGTCATTTCAATCACATTATCTGGATTTGGACATTTGCTTTAAATTTTAATATTCCGTAATGAAGAAAATTAATTTTGCCAAAATTAGACCAGTTTTATTCTCTTTGTGAGAATTAACAGAAGAAGCAATGGGTAGAAACTGATCAAGAAGAGAAGCAACTTAGAATTAAGAAGAAATTCCCTGACAGAACAATTAATCAGTGGAACAACTTGCCTCTAGAAATTGTAAATGCTCCAACACTGGAAGTTTTTAAGAAGAGATTGGACAACCATTTGTCTGAAGTTGTGTAGGGTTTCCTGCCTAAGCAGGAGGTTGGACTAGAAGACCTCCAAGGTCCCTTCCAACTCACTTATTCCATTTTATTTTTAACCTTATAAGCTACCCAAGATGAACATTAGGTGGACTTCAAATACATTAAACAAAGAACATTTCTCTTTATACAGTGGTACCTCTACTTACAAACTTAATTCGTTCTGTGACCAGGTTCTTAAGTAGAAAAGTTTGTAAGAAGAAGCAATTTTCCCCATAGGAATCGATGTAAAAGCAAATACTGCAGGCGATTGGGGAAACCACAGGGAGGGTGGAGGCCCTGTTTTCTCCCAGGAGATTCCTAGAGAGGCCCCACAGAGGCTTCTCCCCGCCTTTTCTGGACCTGTTTCCTCCCAGGAGATTTCTGGAGAGGCCCCACAGAGGCTTCTCCCTGACTTTTCTGGACCTGTTTCCTCCCAGGAGATTTCTGGAGAGGCCCCACAGAGGCTTCTCCCTGACTTTTCCGGTTACAGTTTCGGAGGCTCGGGTTTGTAATTGGAAAATGGTTCCTGAGAAGAGGCAAAAAAATCTTGAACACCCAGTTCTTATCCAGAAAAGTTCGTAAGTAGAGGCATCCTTAGGTAGAGGTACCACTGTACTTTCAAGTCCCTTGAACGTTGCATCTGAAGATCCAACCCTGGGTGTGGATCACTGGAGGTAAGCTCTCTTGGAACCCAATACAGTGGAACCCCGACATAAGAGCTGCTCTACTTACGAGCAACTCGAGATAAGAGCTGGGAGGGGAGAGATATTTTTGTTCTACTTACAAGCCCAAATTCGAGATACAAGCGCCAAGGAGCTGTCTCCTGAAGCCGAACGCTAACTTCCGCGTTCGGCTTCAGGAGACAGCTGCGAAGCGGCGCGCGTGTTTTAAAAGGTTGCAGCCGGCCTGGGGGGCTCGGGGGGTGCTTGCAGCCAGCCTGGGGGGCTTGCCAGCACCCCCCCCGAGCCCCCCAGGCCGGCTGCAACCTTTTAAAACATGCGCGCGGCTTCGCAGCTGTCTCCTGAAGCTGAACGCGGAAGTTAGCTCTTTTTCTTTCTCTCTTTTACCTTCCCTTCCTCTATTTCTTCTTTTCTTTCTCCTTCCCACCTTCTTCCCTCCCTCCCTCCCTTCACTCATTCCTCTCTTACTCTCCCCTTTCATAAGTTTCCTTGCTTCCTTCCTCTGTTCCTGTCCCTTCCCTCTTTCCTTCCTTCCTTCCCACCCTCCGTCCATTCATTCACCCATTCCTCTCTTGATCGCTTAAAGCCGGTCCCTGGTGCAAAAAGGGTTGGGGACCTCTGTCCTACAGGATTGGGTGGCAGAGAAGTTGAACATATGTAAATTTAAAAGTTTAAGAAAGTTTACAAGTTAAGTGAAAGAAACTTCATTATTCATTTATATGTACATGTACATTTCTTCATTAAAAACTTGTCTTTCTGCATAATTTAGACTAACTTTGTGAGTTTTTTGAGGGCTGGAACCAATTAAAATTATTTACATTAATTCCTATGGGGAAAAGTCGTTCGAGATAAGAGCTGCTCGACTTAAGAGCCCAGGTCAGGAACGAATTAAACTCGTATCTCGAGGTACCACTGTACAGTGGTACCTCAAGATACGAACCCCTCATCTTACGAACAACTCGTGAGACGAACCCGGGGTTCAGAAAATTTTTGCCTCTTCTTACGAACTTTTTTCGAGTTACGAACCGGCGTTCGGAGACTGCTGGGAAGCTGCGCGGCTGTTTTAAAAGGTGACAGCCGGGCGGCAGGGTTTCCCAGAAGCCTCCCGAACGCCGGTTCGTAACTCGAACAAAGTTCGTAAGAAGAGGCAAAATTTTTCTGAACCCCGGGTTCGGTTCGGGAGGTTGCTGGGAAGCCCCCCAGCCCGGCTGTCACCTTTTAAAACAGCCGCGCGGCTTCCCAGCTGTCTCCCGAAGCCGAACACGGGTTCGGGGTTCGGGGGGAGGGTGCTGGGAAGCCCCCCAGGCCGGCTGCGACCTTTTAAAACAGCCACGCGGCTTCCCAGCAGTCGGCGAAAGCTGGTTTTTTGCGGGGTTTTTTTTGGTTGCATGGATTAATTGACTTTACATTGTTTCCTATGGGAAACAATGTTTCGTCTTACGAACCTTTCGTCTTACGAACCTCCTCCTTGCACCAATTAAGTTCGTATCATGAGGTATTACTGTACGTTTTTTTCTTCCAAGTTGAAGACTATTATGGGATGGGGAGGACTGTCTCAGTTGCAGCTGGTCTTAATTGGCAGCTTGCTCACAATTAGGGTAACCAGAGGAAGTGATTTACACTCTGCCAACTCTCAAAGATGCCTGTCCGGAGCCTCATTGATTCATGCAAGGACAGGAATGACAAACGCCTATCAGTGCCATCACTGAAAGGAAGAAGTCTGTCTCCAGGATAGCTAATTAGTATTTGCTACAGGGAAATTAGAATAGACTCTTAACATAGGCACTCAAGACGGCAGTTCAATAAGTTGAGAGGATGAATAAGCTTTAAGGGTTTTTTTTCCCTTTTCCTTTTACTCCTTTTCTGTATTCAGTAGGCACATTTTTAAAAAAACACACCATCTTTTTAGGTTATTACAAATCTTTTCATCTTCCTGCTATGGGCTAGTAGAATAGAATAGAATATAGAATAGAATAGAATATAGAATAGAATAGAATACAGAATAGAATAGAATATAGAATAGAATATAGAATGGAATATGGAATATAGAATAGAATATAGAATATAAAATATAGAATATAGAATATGATATAATAGAATAGAATATAATATAATAGAATATAGAATAGAATAGAATAGAATATAGAATAGAATAGAATATAGAATAGAATAGAATATAAAATTGAATTGAATAGACTAGACTAGAATATAGAATCGAATAGAATATAGAATATGGAATAAAGAATATAGAATATAGACTATAGAATATAGAATATAGAATATAGAATATAGAATATAGAATATAGAATATAGAATATAGAATATAGAATATAGAATATAGAATATAGAATATAGAATATAGAATATAGAATATAGAGCAGAATATAGACTAGACTAGACTAGAATATAGAATATAAAATCAAATAGAATAGAATAGAATAGAATATAGAATCGAATAGAATATGGAATATGGAATATGGAATATAGAATATAGAATATAGAATATAGAATATAGAATATAGAATATAGACTATAGAATATAGACTATAGAATATAGAATATAGAATATAGAATATAGAATATAGAATATAGAATATAGAATATAGAATATAGAATATAGAATATAGAATATAGAATAGAATATAGAATAGAATAGAATAGAATAGAAATTTGATGGGTGGAAAGCAACGTCTGTTGCAGGCTGGGCTAGGATCTCCCCCCCATGGGTTTACACTCCTTCCTTCTCTCTCTCCATTGACAAATCTATATTTTCTTTTATGTACACTGAGAGCATATGCACCAAGACAAATTCCTTGTGTGTCCAACCACACTTGGCCATTAGAGAATTCTATTCTATTCTATTCCCCAGCCCAGCCTGACAACAATCCCTCCCCTCCACAATGGATATTTTCTCTAGCACTTTTAAAGCACTTGGGTGAGATCCAGATGCCCTAATTTCCTCACATCCATCTTTTTTTCCGGTTCTCTTGTCTGCCAGCGAAATGAAGCGACAGAATCTCCTACACATAATTCCATTAGGAATACTTATCCACTGCTTCATTTATTCCTCACAGCATGGGAGAAAGGGGGGGGGGGAGAAGATATTATATGCAAGTAGCAACAGAAAGGCACACACACTCACACAATTTATAATTACACAGAGCCATTTTATTTAAAATAAGTGTTTAGGAAGTAGCACGCCATCGAAACCTAAAATTAAACACATTTGGAGTGATTTCATAAATTGCTCTAAGGAGGCAAACTTTGCTTCCTCGGAACGGGAGGCTTAGCTAATGTACGCTTGGCCAAATGCCCAGGTTGGAAGCTGTTGGACGATACTGGACCAGCGAGGAAATTAATGTCAAGAATCACCCCAGCCTTTTTCACCAAAAGGTCAGGAGGCAATTTAGAAGTTTTGCTACAGCACCTGCTAGAAATGAAGGGATTTTTTCTTTAAAAAAATTCCCTCTTGGTTTTACATCATGTGTCTAATAGAAGTAAGGAGTTTCATTAAGCTTGTCCTTTGGGAAATATCATCATTTTCCAGAGGAGAAAAGGTGGTGGTGGTGGTGGTGGGGGGTTTGCTGTGTTGCATTTTTTTGGAGAATACGTGGTGTCTGCAATGACATTTATTTATTTATTTATTTATTTATTTATTTATTTATTTATTTATTTATTTATTTATTTATTTATTTATTTATTTATTTATTTATTTATTCATTCATCCATCCATTCATTCATTCATTCATTCATTCATTCATTCATTCATTCATTCATTCATTAGAAACATAGAAACATAGAAGTCTGACGGCAGAAAAAGACCTCATGGTCCATCTAGTTTGCCCTTATACTATTTTCTGTATTTTATCTTAGGATGGATATATGTTTATCCCAGGCATGTTTAAATTCAGTTACTGTGGATTTATCTACCACGTCTGCTGGAAGTTTGTTCCAAGGATCTACTACTCTTTCAGTAAAATAATATTTTCTCATGTTGCTTTACTGAAAGAGTAGTAGATCCTTGGAACAAACTTCCAGCAGACGTGGTAGATAAATCCACAGTAACTGAATTTAAACATGCCTGGGATAAACATATATCATTCATTCATTCATTCATTCATTCATTCATTCATTCATTCATTCATTCATTGGATTTGTGTGCCGCCCCTCTCCGGAGACTCGGGGCGGCTAACAGCAACAATAAAGCAGTGTACAATAGTAGTCTGATGTTAGAAATAATTAAAAGCCCATTAATATAAAAAAAACCAAACATACATACATACATACCATGCATAGAATTGTAAAGGCCTAGGGGGAAGAGGGTCTCAATTCCCCCATGCCTGATGGCAGAGGTGGGTTTTAAGCAGCTTACGAAAGGCAAGGAGGGTGGGGGCAATTCTAATCTTTGGGGGGAGTTGGTTCCAGAGGGCCGGGGCCGCCACAGAGAAGGCTCTTCCCCTGGGTCCCGCCAAGCGACATTCTTTAGTTGACGGGACCCAGAGAAGATCCACTCTGTGGGACCTAACTGGTCGCTGGGATTTGTGCAGCAGAAGGTGGTCCCTGAGATAATCTGGTCCGGTGCCATGAAGGGCTTTATAGGTCATAACCAACACTTTTGTGCTGTGTGACACCGGCATCTACGCAAGATTGGAGCTACTGTCATTGTTTCTCCAAATAACTCCTTTTTGGGGGGCCTTAATTCTTATTTTTTCTCTAGTCTCATGGTTAGCTAGTAATGTATGATTAGTGTATGGGTATGTCCCAGCACATTTTGCTGACCAAGATGTTCGTATCTGTAAATGTATGTTTGTTTGTTTTTTAAATGAATATTAGGGCCAGAGTTATTTAACTGTAGGAAGCCGTTACACTCAGACTTTTTTAAAAAAAGTAACAGACTTTTTAAACTAATAGAATTGGGATTTTCTGCCAAATATTTGTTAATAGGATCTCTCTCTCTTTCTCTCTCTCTCTCTCTCATTAGAATTAGAATAGAATTTGAAATTATTTTGCATGGTTCTACAATATAGTGGAACACACCAAAAAAAGGTTTTCTATATGCTTCTTGTTTTCTGGAAATTAATATCTCCCCCTTTTTCTCTTTCTCTCTCTGTATATGTATGTGTGTGTGTGCGAAAGAGAGAGAGAGAGAGAGATACTATTTCCATCTCTCTCTTATCTCTGTCTCTCTCATATCATTTAGTTATATCAATGGTTCTCAACCTTTCTAATGCTGCAACCCCTTAATACAGATCCTCATGTTGTGGTGACCCCCAACCATACGTCTAGCGCCAATTCCCCCAACAGAGCTTTAAGCTGATTGGCAGGAAGGTCAGAGGGACACCTCCACTGTAAACGCCTGATTGGTCGGATTGTAAAAATATGTTCCAATGTGTTAGAATAGAAGCTTTAGTTCCTAACACCAGGGGGAAAGACAATTTCACCATGGTCTTAGGCGACCCCTGTGAAATGGTCCCTTGACCCGCAAAGGGGTCACGACCCCCAGGTTCTTTCTTTCTTTCTTTCTTTCTTTCTTTCTTTCTTTCTTTCTTTCTTTCTTACTATCTTCATAATCTATCATCTCTCTCTATTTCTATCATCTATCTGTCTTCATCACCACCACCACCACCACCATCCCTCTCCTCCTCCTTCTCTTATCTCTCTCTCTCACACACACACGCCCCTATTTATCTACATCATCTATTATGTTTCTCTTTCTATCCTACCTATTTTCATCACCATTATCATTTCTCTCCCCCTCTTCTATTGTTCGCCTGCCTGCCTGTCTACTGTCTGCCTACTGTCTGTCTGTCTATTATCTTCATAATCTATCATATCTCTTTCTCTCCCATCTTTTTTCTTCTTCATTATCATCTATCATATCTATTTATCCATTTCTCTCTCTCTTCATAATCTAGCATCTCTTTCTCTTTCTATCATCTGTCTATCTATCTTCATCATTACCACCACCATCATCTCTCTCCCCCTCCCCCTATCTCTCTCTCTCCTTCTATCTTCATCATTATCATGCATCCATCCATCCGTCCGTCCGTCCGTCCGTCCATCCATCCATCCATCCCTATCTCTCCTCTGTCTGTCTCTCTTTCTCTCTCTTTCTACTTGAATAAGTGTTGGACTAGAAGATCTTCAAGGTCCCTTCCAGCTCTATTCTGATACAAATTATCTATCCTGCATTTTTTTTTTTTACTTGAGCTTCCTTGTTTCTCTTCCACTCTTCCTCCCTCCCTCCCCTCCCGGCCTCTCCTCCTTCCTGCTTGCTTCTGTCACCTTTCCACTTTTCCGCTTGAAATCAAGAACAGGACAAGGAGATTACTTTGAGAATTAATTGTTCCGGTCATTTCTGTCCCTCCTTGGTATCCACAGCCAAACAAACGACAGAGGAGTGGAGGAAGAGAATCTGAAAGACAGCTTTTATTTTTAGCAGAGTGCCTGCACGCCAGGAAAAAGAGCCCAGCGTTCATCCTTCTTGTATTTTATGATGGGTTTAGTGTCAGCTTACTGAACTCGAGAGATAAGTTAAGCCTTCTGGCACTGGAGCTGGTACTTGATGGAGGGGGGAAAATGCTTAGGATAGAAGATCTGTACTTTTCAAAGCCTCAACAAGAGAGACGGAGAGAGAAATAGTTTTTGTTATTGCATGAAAGGACCAAGTGAATGAAAACAGAGGCCGCTTCAACATCTGCAGCTCAATAAATGGCTTATCCTGAAACGTGGAATGCATTGTAGGAGAACGCTAAAACAACAAGATCTCTGGGCTATTGAGTAACCTCTGATAAAATCTCCTTCCTGATGCTATTGCGCGGCAGATAAAATATCACAGGCTTCGCTCAGAGAAGGAATTACTTTAGGAGGATGACCAGCTACAACAGGATGGGTAACCGATGACCCATGGGCCTCATTCAACCCCTTAGGCAGCAGGGTTTAGAAATGCCAGGTTGGCCAACAGTATCTCCTCGGGGGAGGGCATCAACGAGTCTGCGGAGAGGGGCGGCATACAAATCTAATTAATAATAATAATAATAATAATAATAATAATAATAATAATAAT
The DNA here is from genome assembly GCF_031021105.1 of Erythrolamprus reginae. NCBI lineage: Eukaryota > Metazoa > Chordata > Lepidosauria > Squamata > Dipsadidae > Erythrolamprus > Erythrolamprus reginae. Next base: position 41,876,987 of record NC_091957.1, read on the forward strand.
TTGTCTGGATGGTAGATGTTAGCATCTTGGCCATTCGTGTGATGAGAACACAAGCATAAAAAGAAAGGAACAAGTGTCTCATACTCTGTTTATCCTCTTGATGACCAGGCCGTAAAAGAACATGGTGCCTGGACATCGTCAAAGCTAACATCAGCCACAGAATAGAAAAACCCAAAGAAATAGTGAAAGATCAGAAAATGTGGAGAGAACTAGAACTAGAATTGCCAAGAGTCAGACATGACTGAATAGACGATCACCATCACCACCTCCTCCTCCTCCCTTTTCTCTTCCTCTTCCTCCTTCTCTTTCTCCTCCTCTTCCATAATCACTTCCTTCCTCCCTCTTCTCTTCCTCTTCCTCCTTCTCTTCCTTCTCCTCCTCCTCCCTCCCCTCCTTCTCTTCCTCCTCCTCCTGCTTCTCTTCATCTTCTACCACCACCACTATCTCCTCCTTCCTATCTTCCTCCTCCTCCACTTCTTCCTCCTCCTCCCTCTCCTCCTCCTCCTCCTCCAGATACTATTGCATTTAGCACAGCAGTAGCATCTTCCAGGTATTCAGCCGTGTGATGCTGAAATTTGGTTGCCGATCAGTTTCTGGTCACAATTCAAAGTGTTGGTTATGACCTATAAAGCCCTTCATGGCACCGGACCAGATTATCTCCGGGACTGCCTTCTGCCGCACGAATCCCAGCAACCAGTTAGGTCCCACAGAGTGGGCCTTCTCCGGGTCCTGTCAACTAAACAATGTCGTTTGGTGGGGCCCAGGGGAAGAGCCTTCTCTGTGGCGGCCCTGGCCCTCTGGAACCAACTCCCCCCAGAGATTAGAATAGCCCCCACCCTCCTCGCCTTTTGTAAGCTCCTTAAAACCCACCTCTGCCATCAGGCATGGGGGAACTGAGATATTCTTTCCCCCAAGGTTTCTACAATTTATGTATGGTATGTTTGTATGTATGATTGGTTTTATAATAAGGGTTTTTAGCTGTTTTAGTATTGGATTGTCACATGCTGTTTTTACCACTGTTATTAGTTGCCCCGAGTCTACGGAGAGGGGAGGCATACAAATCCAATAAATAAATAAATAAATAGATAGATAGATAGATAGACAGACAGACAGACAGACAAACAAACAAACAAACAAACAAACAAACAAATAAAATTTGGCAGCAAAATTTCAGGTTTTTTTAAAAAAAGTATCCATCCAGGAATTACACTGTTAATGTACATGGATAATGCTGTAGGACCGAAAATTTAGTACTTTGCATACTGATGCATGATTTAAAAACAAACTTGGAAGATTCAGTTGTGGGTATTGGGTACCTGTTATGCATTGGAGCTTTGCACGAAGGCATCACCGCATCCTATTTCTGCAATTTTAGAGCAAGGAGAAGGAGATTTATCTGGCTCTCTAACTAAAATGACAGTTCTACAGCAGTTGCCCAAACATTTTAACTGGAAGAAGAAGCCTCATATAAAATGCCGGTTACTCAAACAAAATTAATAAAGCACAAAATGTTCTTTAAATTTGCTCCAGTGGGACATTAAGGAGGGTAGACAACTATCTTCCAAGTTTTAACAGTGATAATTGCTGCACATGATTGTAAAGAACGGGAAATTATATTTGGACTGCTCACCTTCCTTGATTATATGCAGATTACGCTTCCATTAAGAACCAACTCCAATCAATCTAAAGGGAGATTAGAGATGATATTTGGAGGTGCTGCCTTTAATTAAAGCGACACATTTTGCAACCCATCACTGAGTCAACTGACCAGCTCTGGCAGCACCCACAGAATAATTAGGGATGAGCTGAGATCTTGCGAAAACTGATTAAATACAGGAGCAAAATAAGCGTTGCGTGGAATTTAATGCATAAATCACCACAGTTGGAATATGCTCTTTCAAAAACGGTGTGTGCTATGAAAGCTGTGTGCCTCTCAGCCATAAAAAGCTTTCCAAATTGGGCTCCGGTATTAATGGGATGGGAGGTTTTAGAGCAGGGGTCCTCAAACTTGTCAACTTTAAGACTTGAGGACTTCAACTCCCAGAATTCTCCAGCCAGCATAGCCAGAATGCTGGGAATTGAAGTCCGCAAGTCTTAAAATGGTCAAGTTTGAAGACCTCTGTTTTAAGAGCAAACCTTAAATGTCAGAAAAGAGATTCAAATTACTTTGATGCCACCTGGTGGTTAGCTGGAGTTTTACAGCTATAACCTGGTCACTTTATCAAGGCTATTTAACTAGCAGGTAGACGAGAATATTTGTAGTACACGGTTGAAATATGGGGCCTTAGGTGCTATCTGAACTTGGTGGTTTTCTTGCAAATATTTCACTACCCAATTAGGTTACATCATTAGTGCACTGATGATGTTACCTAGTTGGGTAATAAAACATGTGAAAGAAAACTACCCAGCTCGGAGAGCACCAAGGACGTATGTATGTATGTATGTATGTATGTATGTATGTATGTATGTATGTATGTATGTATGTATGCATGCAGTAATGGGCAGCCAAAAATTTTACTGCCACAATGTGGGTGTGGCTTATTTTGTGGGTGTGGCTTAATGGTCATGCCACTGGGTAGGAGTGGCTTGGTGGCCAGGTGACCAGGTGGGAGTGGCTTGAACGATCATCATCGTTCAAATGAACTGTTAATTCCTCGACATACAATCTCACCAGTGTTGCTCGCTGGGGTGACAATTTGCTTCGTGTTTCCTGCGCTCTCCTTCCTGGGTCACTCCCTGCCTCATGCTTGGTAGCTAGATGAACGGGTGCTGTCAGGAGCATAAATGGGTATTTGGACCGGGACTCACTGCTCACAGTCACTCATGCCCTCATCACCTCGAGGCTCGACTACTGTAACGCTCTCTACATGGGGCTACCTTTGAAAAGTGTTCGGAAACTTCAGATCGTGCAGAATGTAGCTGCGAGAGCAGTCATGGGCTTCCCTTGGTATGCCCATGTTACACCAACACTCCGCAGTCTGCATTGGTTGCCGATCAATTTCCGGTCACAATTCAAAGTGTTGGTTATGACCTATAAAGCCCTTCATGGCATCGGACCAGAATATCTCCGAGACCGCCTTCTGCTGCATGACCGATTAGGTCCCACAGAGAGGGGCTTCTCCGGGTGCCGTCAACTAAACAATGGGGTTTTTAAAATATTTAAAATTGTAAATTATTAGATTTGCCATGAACTGTTTTATTGTGTTGTGAGCCACCCCGAGTCTACGGAGAGGGGCGGCATACAAATCAAATAAATAAATAAATAAATAAATGAATGAATGAATGAATGAATGAATGAATAAATAAACAAACAAACAAACAAACAAACAAACAAACAAATAAATAAATAAATAAAATAACTAACTAACTAACTAACTGACTGACTGACTGACTAACTGACTGACTGACTAACTAACTAACTAACTAACTAACTAACTAACTAACTAAATAAATAAATACTGCCAGCACCGCTTCCACCCACGCCTTTTGCTTGCACCTCAGGTGGGAGGTGGCCACGTGAGGCTGGAGGGGAGCCAGGTAGGAGAGAGGAAAGGAGGAAAGAGGAAAAAAGCAAGGAGCGCAGATGCAGCAGCAGTAGGGAAAAAAAGGAGAACCGAGCCGCGACCAGTAATCCAGGAAGTGACAGCCACCGATAAGCTGGAGCTGTACAGGCAACTTAATTTCCACCGGTGGAACTGTGTTCCACCCCGTCCTGCCTGCTGCCCATCCCTATATGTATGTGCTTATGTATGTATTGAATTTATATGCAGCCTCTCTCTGAAGACTCTTATTGTTTTATGCCGCCCTGACTCTATTTGGAGAAGGGTGGCCTATAAATTTAATTAAATAAAAATAAAATAAATAATGGATGGTGACAGGAGCCATTTGGGGAGGGTCCCAGGGATAAAACTGCAAGATCTACAGCCCCATTTCCCCTATTAGAATCCTCCTAAATTTCCAGAATTCCACAAAAATAAACAAAACCCTGCACTTATTTTTTTCTTTGCTTGCACTCAATCTATGGGTGACCTAAAGGAAATAAAAGAAATTTATTGCTCACTACTTTTTGCTTTTCAATCAAGAGCGGCCTTGGCCATTCACCTTGGAAGCAAAACGACTCAGCTGCAAAATAGGCACCCATTGAGCCATCATTCCACAGGCTGCGGAATTCCTGATTTATGGCTTATGTAATAACTCAATTAGGGCTCTAAAGACCCACGCTACCTGCAGAACTACCTTTTCCTAACAGGTCAAATAGGATGCATAGGCTCCTGATTTCTTCCACCAGACATTGTCATCTAATAGGAGCAAGAAGGGTGCCTTTCCTGTGGTAGCCCCCGTCCTTGTCCCTTGAATATCAGCAGGCCTGGCATGTCTAGTTCAGTGATGGTAAACCTTTTCTTCCTTGGGTGCCAAAAGAGCGTGCGCATCTGCTATCGTGCATGCGAAAACAGCTTCCCTTGCATCACGGATGCTCTCTGGAGGTCGGAAATGGCCTCTTTCCCAACTTCTAGTGGGCCCAGTAGGCTTGTGTTTTCCCCTCCCTAGGCTCCAAAGGCTTCCCTGGGGCTGGGGGAGGGTGAAAACACCCTGCCCCATCCCTCTGGAGGCTCTCTGGAAGCCAAAAATGTGTTGCTGGCTGGGGAATTCTGGGAATTGAAGTCTACACATCTTCAAATGGTTAAGGTTGAGAAACACTGGTTTAAAACAAACAAACCAATCCAGGCTGCAAGCACTGGTATGAGCAGTAGATGGCAGTAAAGAATATCCTTTTTGGGGGTCTTTACTGCCCTTTAGAGGTCATGGTGATTTCTGCAGACACGTTAAGCAATTCTTAATTTTGCAATACTCTTTCTCTAATGTGTGGGTCTGAAGCCCCGGTCAACAACGGCCTTACTTTTATCCACCCCGATGAAATCCCCTTGACAGATCTGCTTCCCTTACTCTGCGTTTTTGTTAATCAGCAAGCCAGTGTATCTGAACTCTTTGAAAATTAATGCCTCAAGATGCAGATGATAGAAAGAGGGATGCAGTCAGGCGGGATTGGCCTTGATCTTCTAATCTTCCAGGACAGACTTCAAAAAGCTGAGATTGCTTTTACATCCATGCAATTACCTACTCACATAAGCTGAAGTCTTCTGTAATTTACAGATCAAACCTATTCTGCTCAGACTGGAAACTAAAAGGCCCTATATGATGCTAGAAAAATGATCTAGAGCTTTGCAAGAGCTTTATAAGCTCCCGCTGCCTTAAGAAAGTTCCACCTTAGGACAGTTCCAACAGAAAAGATCCATCTCATTCTTTGTTTTTGAACTATTACCACCTGGCAGATGGTACAGGACAATAAACACAGGGACAAATAGGCTGAAAAACAGCTTCTTTCCCAGAGCAGTAACAAGTTATAGAGCCAAGATGGCACATTTAACCTGTGCAGTATTCCAAGTGTGGTCTTGCTAAAGTTTTACAAACCACAATGATGACTTCACACAACATGTTTCTTGAGTATCACAGCTTAGAGTATAAACTCAGCCTTAGAGAGGAATAATATGTTCCATTCATCTTTTTAAATGAATCTCAACCTACCAATGCTCGTCATGTACTGGACCCGTCATGTATTGGAACTCATATCGCATCTCAGACATTAACATCCTTGAAAATGTTCAAAGATACTTCACAAGAAGAGCCCTTCACTCCTCCAGCTGAAACAGAATACCCTACGAAACTAGACTTACAATCCTGGGTCTTGAAAGCTTAGAACTAAGCTGCCTTAAATATGACCGAAGTATTGCCCACATAGTGTCATCCCCAAACTCCCAACACTTTACCCTTAGATTATCTACGGTTGACCTATCCAGATTCCTAAGAGGTCAGTAAGGGGCAAGTACAAGTGCACTAGAGTGCCTTCCGTCCCCTGTCCTATTGCTCTCCTATATCTCCTATACCTTTCTTCTATTCCTATATCTCTTCTTCTATTCTTTCATTGATATGTTCTATTACTATATCTTCTTTTCTATTCTTTCATAGATATATTTTACTATGAGTATCTCCTCTATAACCTTCATCATGTATTTTACTGTATGTGTGTGTGTGTGTGTGTGTGTGTATATATATACACCCACTAAAACTCTCATTGTGTATTGGACAAAATAAAAAAATAAAAAAATAAAAAATAAGATCATATGCTGCAATGTCCTGCCTGTCAAAGACTACTTCAGCTTCAACCACAACAACACAAGAGCACACAACAGATTCAAGCTTAATATTAACCGCTCCAAACTTGACTGTAAAAAATATGACTTTAATAATCAGGTTGTCGAAGCATGGAACTCATTACCGGACTCTGTAGTATCATCCCCTAACCCCCAACATTTTACCCTTAGAGTATCCACAGTTGACCTCTCCAGATTCCTAAGAGGTCAGTAAGGGGCATACATAAGCACACTAGAGTGCCTTCCATCCCCTGTCCTATAGTCTCTCCTATATCTCGTATTTCTTCTCTACTATATCCTCTATAACCTTCATTGTGTATTATTGTGTATTGGACTGAATGAATGAATGAATGAATGAACGAACGAACGAACGAACGAACGAACGAACGAACGAACAAACAAACAAACAAACAAACAAACAAACAAACAAACAAACAACTATGATGTGTTTAAGGAACTGTTTGCTGAACAAGCTGGAGATGTAGCGGCCATATCATATTGAGCCATAAGTCAGTTGGCTTGGTTAGGAATCAAGTTAATGGCCACTTTATTGGATTTCATGTTGGCGTGTTAAATCTCATTGATTGAATCTCCCTGATGAGGTTTGTGCCATAAGCCTACCGTTCTTGAAATAACCTTGTGGCATTCCATGATGTGTCGGCTTTAAAAAATATTTTCTACATCAAAGAGAAAACGATTTGTGGCCTGCATGAATGCTTTCTTCAAAATGTCAATAAATGCATACTTTTTTCCCCCCAGAACAACAATGACGAAAGGATTGGTTTTATTTATTTATTTGTAAAATTTGTAAAATTTATATGCTGCCCAACTCGTTCGCCTGCTTTTGCCTTGGGGGTTAGTGTCTATTTCAGTGACATTGCTTCGGGTCCAAAGTTTATTCATTTAGCCTGTGGCATATGGCATATCATGTTATGTGTGGATGTGATTGAGTAGACTGACTGTTTTTTAACATAATGGGATTTTTAGCTTACTGTTTTAACTATTAGATTTGTATACATATTGTTTTGTATTGCATGTTGTGAGCTGCTCCGAGTCCTCGGAGAGGGGTGGCATCCAAGTCTAATTAATAATAATAATAATAATAATAATAATAACAACAACAACAACAACAACAACAACAACACATGGGCTTGTAATATATGGTAACATTTCACCTAGATTAAAAAATAAATACAATATACAGTGATACCTCATCTTACAAACGCCTCGTCATACAAACTTTTCGAGATACAAACCCGGGGTTTAAGATTTTTTTGCCTCTTCTTACAAACTATTTTCACCTTACAAACCCACCGCCGCCGCTGGGATGCCCTGCCTCCGGACTTCCATTGCCAGCGAAGCACCCGTTTTTGCGCTGCTGGGATTCTCCTGAGGCTCTCCTCCATGGGAAACCGCACTTCCGGACCTCTGCAGCATCCTTTTGTGATGCTGCAGGGGAATCCCAGCAGTGCAAAAACAGGTGCTTTACTGGCAACGGAAGTCTGGAGGTGGGGTTTCCCAGTGAGGGGAGCCTCAGTGAAATCGCAGCATCACAAAAACACAGAGGTCCAGAGGTGGGGTTTCGAGGACTTCAGTGTTTTTGCGATGCTGCGATTTCACTGAGGCTCCCCTCCATGGGAAACCCCACCTCCGCACGTGCTTTTGTGATGCTGCAGGGGGATCTCAGCAAAAACGGGCGCTTTGCTGGCAACGGAAGTCCGGAGGTGGGGTTTCTCAGCGAGGGGAGCCTCAGTGAAATTGCAGCATCACAAAAACACAGAGGTCTGAAGCTGGGGTTTCGAGGACTTCGGTGTTTTTGCGATGCTGTGATTTCACTGAGGCTCCCTTCGCTGGGAAACCCCACCTCCCGACTTCCTTTGCCAGCGAAGCACTCGTTTTTGCAATGCTGGGATTCCCCTGCTGGGATTTCCCTGCAGCATCACAAAAGCATGGAAGTCCGGAGGTGGGGTTTCCCATGGACGGGAGCCTCAGGGGAATCCCAACAGTGCAAAAACAGGCGCTTCTGCTGGCAAAAGGGCTGAATTTTGGGCTTGCACGCATTAATTGCTTTTCTATTGATTCCTATGGGAAACATTGTTTCGTTTTGCAAACTTTTCACCTTAAGAACCTCGTCCCGGAACCAATTAAGTTTGTAAGACAAGGTATCACTGTAATTTGAATGTTACAAAGATCTACAGTATCTTCAGATAACAAGATCTAGGCTTGCAATGGTGAAGAGGTGGCACGCGGAGCCATATTGGAGGGCACGCGAGGCATTGCCCTATGACAGCTCCAGTGTGCATGTGTGCGCTAGCCAGCTGATTTTTGGCCTTGGCGAAGGTCATTTCGCCCTCTGGGTGTCAAGGAAGTTTCCCTGAAGCCCTGGAGCACACAACTATTCTCGTGGTGCAACCGGAACAATCTGCAACTGGATACATTCAAAACCATAGAAATGGTGCTAGACTGTAAGAGAAACCTTCTCATACTTCCACTTCTTACAATACTGGACAACACAGTGTCAACAGTAGAGACCTTCAAATTCCTAGGTTTGACCATATCGCAAGATCTAAAATGGACACCTAAAATCAAAAACCTCATCAAAAAAGCACAACAAAGAATTTTATTTATTTATTTATTAATTGGACTTATATGCTGCCCCTCTTCATGGACTTAGGGTGGCTTGCAACATTTTAGTAAAAAATACCATAAATGAAACATTCTAGGCCAATTATTATTATTATTATTATTATTATTATTATTATTATTATTATTATTATTAATTAGATTTGTATGCTGCCCCTCTCCGGAGACTCGGAGCCTTCCATCCTTCCAAGGTCAGTAAAATGAGGACCCAGATAGTTGGGGGGTGATACCTCACTCTGTAAACCACTTAGGATAATAACTTTAAAAATATCTTAAAACTAAACATTTAAAATCAAAAAGTCACACACATACTATCACACCAGATACATTCATTGGGCAAAGGCTGGGGTCTAATGACCCCAAGCCTGGATTGTATAGAATGGTGGACCTGTAGTAAAGTTAAGCTTTATTGGAAAATGATAGAAAGAATAATAAAAGAAATAGTAAGACAGGAGATAGAAACCCCCCCAGAATTTTACTTACTGGGTATAACTAATCAGAAATACAAGAAAGAAATTCTACATTTAGCTATTCATATTTTGACAGCAGCCAGGATAGTATATGCGCAAAATTGGAAAGGGGAAAATGTTCCAAAGAAGAGGAGGTTATTAAGAAAATATTGGACTGCGCTGAAATAGATATGATGACAAGATGGTTAAAAGACCAAGAGGAAACAGAATTTTATGAGATTTGGAACAAAGTGTATATATGGATAAATAAGAAGAAAAAGTAAAAGTAAAAAGAATAGGAGAATTGTAGAAGTATGGATATGATTTAAACATTATGTTGGAAGTAGTTTATATATGAAGACTTACTATATAAGGTTAAACAAATTTCTTCGTTTCATTTAAAGTAATGAGTAGATTTAAAGTGCTTTTAACGTATTCTTTTTTCTGTATTGAAATTTTACTTCTAGAATAAGCGGGGAAGATGCAACCCCATTTTTATGTTAAATGTATGTTTGTCAGTTTTGTCTATTTTATGTAAATTATTAAAATCTATAGAAAAAAAAAGAAAGAATGTTCTTTCTGCACCAACTCAGGAAACTCAAACTGCCCAAGGAGCTGCTGATATAGTTCTACAGAGGAATAACTGAGTCTATCATCTGCCCCTCTATAATTGTCTGGTTCAGTTCTGCAGCCCAACAAGACAGACACAGACTTCAGAGGATAATCAGAACTGCGGAAAAAACCATTGCTGCCAACCTTCATTCCATTGAGGACTTGTGTACTGCACGACTCAAAAAGAGGGCTGTAAAAATATTTACTGACCCCTCACATCCTGGACATAAATTGTTTCAACTCCTACCCTTAAGCAATGATATAGAGCTCTGCACACCAGAACAATTAGACACAAGGACAGTCCCCCCCCCCCCGAACGCCATCACTCTGCTGAATAAATAATTCTCTCAACACTGTCAAACAATTTACTAAGTCTGCACTATTAATCTTCTCATCTTTCCCATCACTCATCTCCTCCCACAGATGACTGTATGACTGTAACTTTGTTGCTTGTGTCCTTACAATTTATATTGACTGGTTCCTAATATGATTTGATTGCTTATTTGTACATGGACTATCATTAAATGCTGTACCTCATGAT